>NC_022018.1:49247868-49314376 GCF_000317375.1 Microtus ochrogaster | reverse complement strand
ATTATTATTATTATTATTATTATTATTATTATTATTATTATCAATTAGACAATACAACTTAGGGAGGAAACATCTTTATAATCGCAGGTAAAAATGCCCAGTAGAATGGGGTGTTTCCAGGAAATAAACACACCAAATTACAGGTACCCATTTACACCATGCCAGGTACCTGAGAAAGATCACAGCAGCAAGCATGTAAAGACACAAAAGAAGCAAAAGACATTCTGGGGTCTGGGATCTCGGAGATTGTCTAACCGAAATTAACCCATCAGAGACCCTCCTCCTGGTGGGCTGACACCTTGAACTTTAGTTGTTGCCTGCTGCTCCTCTGACAAGGCCACCGGCAGGTAGGACAGAAGGAAAATCCTATTCTTGTGCATCACCCACCATCTCTGTGGTTTTGCTGTGCCCTGCACTGTTCTGCCCTTGGAGAGGGAGGTATTATGAGGAAAACTATAAGCATTGCTGCCTCTCACCGTGTTTGCTGAGGGAAGCAAGCCTCTTTCCTCTTTAGGATGGGTAGCACATCCCGCAAAGGCAGGGACAGGGTTACTGCTCCAGCTGTGCTTTGGTTCGTTCAGCCTGGGAGTCCCACTGGACAACAGTTGTTTCCTTTGGGTTCACTCCCAAATGTAACCCACTCACTGTTCTTCAAGTATGAAGCCGTAGCCTTGGACATGTCTCAACTGTGGGATGCAGAGTAACGCATGGTCTTAGAAAAGGAAAAGGAAAGGAACATTATGGTATGGGTTAGGAAGCAGGTTATCCGCTGGGAAAAACGCGTTAACAGGCACCTCAAGTAAAAAAGACTCAGTCTGACCCCACCCTCCACCATCTAGCCTGGGTGGCCTGTGGCACAGTGTTCTCTGTGTTGTAGGCGACTTTAACCCTGAGAAGGAGGAGGTTTGCTTACGAAAAGAAAATGCAGCCTCATATGCTCTAAACAGGAATGGATGGAAAGAAAGGCCATCTCCCCAACCCCAGTCAGAAAGCTGACTTCTCAGTGGGCACAGCAAGGCACCCTGTGTCTGCTCCCAAGCACAGGCAGTTCATCATTCCCACTTCTGCTAGGCAGTCTCAATAGACACAAGCTAACCTGCATGGGCATCCACCCATCAGTAGGAGCTGGACATGAGCGAGGAGTGGGGGGAGCCCACCCCTCCACATCAGCTTGAGCACCCATAAAGGGCCTGTGAGAAGCTATCAGCAGTGTCACTACTGGAAGTGACACCGCACAAGAGCGCCCCAGTGGGTGCTTTGACTTCTGTCCTGCAGTGTCCCATTGGGAAAGCAGCCTGCCAGTCTCTGTCCCATGCTCCTAGAAGGCAGCATTTCTCAGGAGTAGCCAGGATGTGCTCAGTGTTCTGTCCATAAAGTGCTCTAGCCTGCCACTTCCCTCTGGCCTTAGCTCCATGTTATTAGGGCCATCTGTCACTTCCCAGGTCCTCCTGAGCTGACTGCTTCCCTTGCTTCCTTGGCTGCTGGCTCTTTAATATTCACTGCTGTTTTCTTCTCCCAGTTTGAGTTGCACATGTTCCTATGGCGGGCTACGCTGCTGTACTCACTGTGTGTGCCCTGATGGCTTTTCTTTATTTCTCTCTTTCTCAGTTTGGCTGCTGTGGACTGTGAGTCACTGGCAGCACCGTCTTAGTGGATTAACTGGATCCTAAAAATAGTCCAGGCTCTCCTGCAAGCAGCAAATAAGACCGAATAGCCAGTGTCCCTTAACTACTCAACCATATCTACTGTTCAGTCTGATAGAAAAAAAAATTATCAAAGTATAGATGCTCAGTGGCCCGAGTGAAGGCCATGCACCAGCCAGGTCTATGGACCAGTTGTAGATAGACAATATCTCACTACTCAGTTCTGACGTCAGAAGGCTTCCCCTAGGAAACCACGTCACCACACTTATTCGGATGACCCATGTGGTGGCTCTTGACTGTAGTACCTAGGAAGGACGATTGCTTGAGCCTGGAAGTTTAAGAGGAGCCCAGGCATCATAGCAAGACCCATCTCAAAAACAAAAGGGAGGAAATTTGTAGCTCTTCAACCTTTATGGGATATAAGTGTCCTCTATTTGGTCTTATTCTTGATGAGAGGTTGCTTTAGACCACAGTTATTATGGCTTGGCTTTATTTCATTTTGTCTTAAGGAGTCACCAAGATTGTTCTTGAACTCTGGACAGTCCCCCTGCCTCGGACTCCTGAGTGCCAAGACTTTATTGTGTAAAGTGTTCTATTTAGAGACTGGAAGATAGCACAGTCAAGCACACCTGAACTTGATCCCTAGAAAGTCAAGTGTGGCAAAACATACTTTTCACGCTTTCTTTGTTGTTACAATCTTGTAATGAGGATGGGTGAGATGGCACTTAACACCCAGCCTGGCACAGTGAGGTCAACCCCCATAATTCACAGGGTAAGAGGAGAGAACCAACTCCCCCAAGTTGTTCTCTGACTTCTGCACATTAAGCACCACAAATACACATACACATGATAGATAGATAGATAGATAGATAGATAGATAGATAGATAGATAGATAGATAGATAGTTGTAAATTTGGCATTTTATTTATTTTAATTATGTGTATATGTGTGTGTCTTATATATGAGTTTATACATGTGAATGCAATAGCCATAGAAGCCAGAAGGAGGATTGACTATCCCTGGAACTAACGTTATAGCTGCTAAGTGAGCCACCTGGCATGGGTGCTGGAAATCAAACTCAGGCCCTTAACCTGCTCTTAACCTTTAACAATACATGCTCTTAACCTTTGAGCCATATTTCTAGACCCCAGTTAAACACACACACACACACACACACACACACACACACACACCCTTGCACTGTGTGCTAAATTTATTGCAACTGAGCCTGTATGAGCAGGCCGTTGTTGACTATAGCCACAATTCACACTACCTTCTGTGAGTTCTACTAAATGCATGTTGGCCCCTGTAGCCAGCATTCCAGTACCATCCAGAAGAGATTAACCCCTCTAAAAATCCTTTATACATTACCTGTTTACCCATATCCTACTGTCACGTCTCAGAGCACTAAGAACCACCAGTCTTTACTGTCCCTAGTTTTGTCCCTATCCAGAGTGGCCCACATTTGGGATCATGCAGGATGCTGCCTGTCAGACTGGCTTCTTTCACTTATCAACGTGCCTCTGAGGTTTTCCTCCATGCATTTCTGAGGCTTCTACCACTCTTGTTTTTTGTTTCAGTGCTAAACATGATATCTATGGTTGTTCTGGTAGCTTGTTTTGTTTTTTGAAGTATGGCGTCACTGTGTAGCTGTAGGCTGTGAGCCTCCTGCTGCAGTTTCACAATAGCGAGAACTGCATGTGTGGGCTTATCTCTCTCTCTCTCTCTCTCTCTCTCTCTCTCTCTCTCTCTCTCTCTCTCTCTCTCTGTGTGTGTGTGTGTGTGTGTATGTGTGTATTTGTATTCACATGTGTCTGTCTGTCTTTACTAAGAATTGAATTCAGGGCCTGATACATGCTCAGCAAGCTACCTTGGTGACTTGGTGACTCTATTACCAAGCTACCTCTCCAGCCTATAATGTTAAGACATATGGGGTAGAAACTGTGCAAGCAGTGCAGAATGCTTCAGCACTAGCTGCGTGTCCATCTTGACCAACCACGAGCCTCCTAATGGGGCCTTCCCTTTGGAGAGTTCTGGGAGCCGTGCCCTGATCTGTGGTTTAGGGTTTATGTTTGAAGGTATCCGAATGTGAGGCTGTGGGTTTCCTGAGCAACCCTAAATTGCTTTCGCCCAAGGCTAAGTCGCGTGACTAGATGCTTTAAATAGAACGTTCACAGATCCTTTCGCACTTCACCAAAGAGCTGGATGATTTTTATTAGTGATTTTCAAAAACTGAAATTAGTAGCTCCCTCTCTGCCCCTTCATCGGCAGAACTGTGGAGTTCTCTGGTTTACTTCCCGTTGGGAACGTAGTCCTGCAAATCCTTCCCCAAGGAAAAGAGCACACTGAACCTACCAGTGAAAAAGAATCTATAATTTCACTTCACAGACAATCAGGAGTTCCCAGCACAGTAATCTGACCCCCAGACAAGACCTCCTTTACTAAAATGCAGCTTCTGAGAAACATGATGGCTTCTAGCTCCAGGCAGAAGCTGTATTTAAGAGATGGTGCTAACTTGGGGCGAGGGAGAAATGCTTGGCAAAGCAGAAGCCCTTTGCAGTTGGGAAAGCAGGGAGCCTCGGGAAGGAAGGAGAGGAACGCTTAAACAACAGACGTTTTGTTTTCCTTCTGCCCGGCTTTTGGTGAGATGTCCATATGTGTTTGTATGGATGCAGCACTAATCTAAGATTGAAATATGCAATCAAACAGCCTAACTATATAGTGTGCATCGTGTTTAGATACGGCAGTCGTTGACTAAGTTGTTACAGGAATTTTATGTTGTTTTTCACATAGCAGAGCTAAATGTAATGTTAAAAGCTAGTCCTTAGCTGCAATATGAAGGTGGCACATGACTATGAACCTGGAAGTGAGGCCTCATTGCTTCCATGTCTGGCTTCCTCCATCAGTCCCTAAAAATGAGAGGTATTCCCTACAAGGGACTCACTGTATTTAGGGGCTTAATCAAGACCATCATGCAAACTGTTTGGATCCCTGATACGATGGAGAAGGAAAGCAGGAGGGGAATTAAAGCATAATCCCATGAAGTTATGGCCAGTTCAGCAGCTCGCAGGAGAGCTCTGAGAGGAACAGCTATGGCCTAGTTCACAAAGATGCCAATGGGGCAGACATAGACCTTGAAGGAAGGACCATTGTGATTTAAAATAAATTTTAAAAGTAAAGTTTGTTCATTGTCTTACACGGTGCTTTCTCTTGGCCACCTCTTCTACTGCAGTGTTTTCCATTAGAAGACAGGAATCTCTTCAAAAGTTTCCTAGACTCTGGGAATAGCTGCAGGAGTGTGGGGGAACAAGTGACAGACTCTAGAAGTAAGGTACGAAAAAGGTGCATCAAAATGTAAGTGTCTGTAGGAAGGAAGCTAGGGATGGGTGGCCACTGTACGGCACAGAATGTCGGCGAGGTGCTGTCTGAGGAGATGGGCAGGCAGCAAGTCAAAAAGAACCCCAAACGTAGAGAGTGCAGTGCACAGACTAGGCAGGACACATGTGTCTTTGGAGTTAAAGAGACACACACACACAAAAGGCAAGGTTGCTTTTCGAAGGTGAGAAGTGGTGGCAGGTGAGTCCTGTGGGGCTCGTTCTGGTGACATTTTTCTCCAAGTGACATGCTGGGCTGGGCCAAAACTCAGGCAGTGAGCGTCATGAGAAGTTACCTAGGTGTTTGAGAGGAGGATGTGGTGGTTTATCTGTGATTTGGATGTGGGTAGGACAAGATGATGAAGAAGACTGTGATTTCCAGGGATCTGAGCTGAACAACTTGAAGAGAGGGATGGAGGGAGGGAACAAGGGAGGCAGCAGCAGAAAGTGTTTCTCTCATAATTGAGGTTGAATTGCTGATAGGACACCCAAATGGCTGTATGTTCAGATAACGGAGTAGCCAGTATCTAGCCTATAAGCTCCTGAGAAGATGCCTGTATCCCAGAAAACGAGGACCTCTGCTTTATACAAGTCACCTTTCACAGTCTCTCACACTTAGTACACGCTCACTGCTCTAACAGGAAGTCACCTCTTTACCATATTGTAATGTCACTGTTCATGTAGGGCGAGATCAGGAGGCAGAGAGGAAAGGGAATGCTGGGTGTGGGGATGGGGTCTGGTCTAAAACCTGGATTCACTCTCAATTCCATTGGCTAATTGCTATACTATAAGGAAAATGATTTTACTACTTACAAAATTAAAAGCTGAAATGCTGCTGCTCATCTCGTTAGTATGTTATAAGCACAAAAGAATACTTTTGCCAAGTCGGAGCATTTGACAAATAATAGGCACAAGACCACGCCCTCCTTGTGGAGCTCATTAGCATCTTAGTCTGACCAGTATTTAGCATGAATACAGCTGGGCTTCCAAGGCTCCTGCGAGTCTTATAATTGAACTCTTCAGTGGGTATTTTGTCATGGCTGTAGGTCGGGAACGGTTTAACAGACCCTCTACAGAGCAGGTATTTAGTAAAATATTTTCAGTGATAAATGGACTTTACACTTGTCTGCCCAGGTCTGAGTACGCTGAGTTCAACTGCTGCAGCAGTTAGCAACCCCTGTTTCAGGTTATGGCTGCAGGCGTGAGAGGCTGGTATACAGAAACTTATTTTTCATTCTCATCCGGCCCTTGTGTGTTTATGTTAAATAAAACTCACTGCGGCCCAGGGAGATGGCTCAGTTGGTAAAGTACTTTCCATGCAAGCGCGAGGACTTGAGTGTGGATCCCTGGGCCCATACGAGTATGGAAGGCTGCACCTGCCATCCCAGGACTGACAGAGGCCGGGAGGCAGAAATATACGTTCCTCAAGGCTTGCTGATGCGCTCCAGGCCATTGAGAGACCCCGTCTCAAAAGAACAAAACCAAACCAAAGGTGGACAGCTACAATCACAACATCCTGTCTAGAAGCTAGCATTTCCCAGCGGTCCTCCTGGACTCTGGCTCCGACATTCTTTCCTCCTCCACCATGATGTGTCCTGAACCTTGGGGAGTGGAGCTTAACATAGACTAAGGCGGACCGCTCAGTCCCTTGCTCTCAGCACTTTGACCTTTTTGTTGTTGGTAGTGGCTGCTGTGGTAGGAGGAATCATCGAGGGTGTGGCCACTGGTGAGTCTCCTATGTGTAGAGGATGTGCAGCACTGGCGCACAGAAAGGGGATGCTACATAGTCTTAGTGGGTTATAGATTTTAAAAAGACATTAAGTTTGAAAGGAGATTAGAAGGGGAAAATGGGGAGTAGTGTGTGATTTTTAAAAGAGAACTTAAAGCATCGAAAAGGGAAAGAAAAGGTGAGTGTCTGAGGAACTCTGGCCTCTGTGCACATGCATTCACACGCCTTCACACCAATGTGTGGGCGCATGCAAAACCCACACACGAACCATTTTCTAATATCTCCTTCCTTCTCTCTCCTTCCGCTTCTGTCTCCACAGGTCAGTGTTGAAGTTTTGGTAGAGTATCCTTTTTTTGTGTTTGGACAGGGCTGGTCGTCCTGCTGTCCTGAGCGAACCAGCCAGCTCTTCGATCTGCCGTGCTCCAAACTCTCCGTTGGGGATGTCTGCATCTCGCTCACCCTCAAGAACCTGAAGAATGGCTCTGTTAAAAAGGGCCAGCCTGTGGACCCTGCCAGTGTCCTGCTGAAGCACGCAAAGACGGACAGTCTGGCTGGCAGCAGACACAGATATGCTGAGCAAGAAAACGGAATCAACCAGGGAGGCACCCAGGTGCTCTCTGAGAATGGTGAACTGAAGTTTCCAGAAAAGATTGGATTGCCTGCAGCACCCTTCCTCACCAAAATAGAACCGAGCAAGCCCACAGCCACAAGGAAGAGGAGGTGGTCAGCCCCGGAGACCCGCAAACTGGAGAAGTCAGAGGACGAGCCACCTTTGACTCTTCCCAAGCCTTCACTCATTCCTCAGGAGGTTAAAATCTGCATCGAAGGCCGATCTAATGTGGGCAAGTAGAGACCGTGCCGGCAGCGGAGGCCTGGGCCTCCCTTGCTGTCTGTATCCCAATTACTGTACTGTAGGCTAAATAACACAGTATTTACATGTTATCCTATTACTTTAGGTTTGTGTTCTAACCTTGTCATTAGAGTCACACAGGTGTGTCGCAGGAGACTGGTGCATCTGCATTGTCTGCGAGTGTCTGTTGAGAGCTGGCGGGGTGAAGGGTGGTTAGAACCGTGGCCGTGGAGCTCCCGGGCATCCTAGGTGGCCCTGAATGTGGCTTGATCGGCACCTGCCTTCTCCAGCAGCACAGAGCCAAGGGGCATCAGTTCTCACTGGTTTCAAGAGCAAATTTAGTGGGAAGTGACCAGCAAGGGTGTCTGGGTGTGCCCCTGTGAAGGGGTGCATGGGTGCCATGGTGGCGAGTGACGGTCTCTCTTTCTCTGCCTCCCTTTCCCATGCTTGCTCACTCTTGGCATGGGATTGGGGGACCTGGGTTTCCTACATGCAAAGTCATCCTCAGGAACCCAGCTTCAGGGCATCATGGGGAGGCGTCAGATGACAGATAGGAAATTAGTTTCAAAGAACGTGGTTCTCTCCAACATATTTTACAATAAAAAGCAACTTTTAATCCTATATATATATATATTTCCCCCATGGGGCCTGACTGCACTGAGATTTTTTTTTAAAGCAGCTGCCACAAGTGGGATTTCATTTCTGCTTTACCAGTCCAGTGACTCAGTGATGTCACCAGGTGTCATGGTGGGCAGGGAAGTCCTTCCTCAGGTCACCCCTGGTCAGGGGGGTGGCAGTGGGGCTGGGGGACAGAAGGAGTACCCCACACTGGTTTCTGTGCAGTGTTAGGAAAACCAATCAGGTTATTTGCATTGACTTTTGCTCCCAGAAAGGAAATGCGAGCTCCCCTCCAGAGAGAGCCAGGCAGCTCTCGGAGCTGAGCCGGGCAGCTTCTCCGTCTTTTAGGTCTAGTACTGTTTCTAGTTCATGACTATGGACAACTCCGGTGCCACTTTCTTTTTTTTTCTTAATCCCAGTGTGACGTGGAGAATTAGATCTGGAAGACGCACACCTGTTACTATTCTTCAGCTGTCAAAAGTGCTGTGTGCAGACTTTTCTTAACCAAACACCTTGGTCTGTCAGCGAGAGTACTGTATCTAACTTGAAACTCTTTGGCAAGAAAAGACAAACCTAAGTTGCTTTTGATTTTTTTTTTCAACACTGTAACTACTTTTCAGCTCTGCAGGACTGCCCATGAGCCAGAAAAGCTCCCGTCTGGGGTAAAGGGATGAGTGTGAATATGAGTGTGAATTATGAACTAGTATGACAGTAGATGACCACCAAGTACTACGGCAGGCACTTGTCACTTTGGTGTTGGAGAAAGAGCTAAAGGCACATGCAGAGTTGGCAGAGAAACTGGGAAAACACAGGGAGGAAAAGACACTCGTTTTTGTCCAGTGTTTTTAGGGTGAGCTCCTAAAGAACTTTGCGATTTGCACATCTTGAGATTTTAGTTTGTGTGATATTCCTGCAGTTTTTATCCAATAACGTTGTGGGAAAGGTTGGGGGGGGTGTCGAATGAGCATAAATAAATGTAGCAAAATTACTTTCTAACCTGCCTAGACCTTAGGCCATTCTTAGAAGGTTCTGTTCCTTTCAGGGTCATTTTGTCACCTGCCACATCTGTCATGAGAAGCCAGGTCTGAGTTTTTTTTTCAGAATCACTGAGCGTTTCCCATATAGACATTTTATATATGTGAGCAAGTGGGTTGTTTGTTTGTTTATTTCTGGGGGAAAAGTGTTAATATTCAGAATGATTTTTTTTTTCTATTTGAAATCAAGCCAAGATTTAATGTTTGGTACAAAAACCCAGAAAGGGTGTTTCATGAAGTCACAAGTTTTCATTCCCAGAGATCAAAATATCATTTGCAGGTTCTGAGTGTGTCTTAAAGTGCTTTAAACCAAGTTTTATAAATAGAAATTTTTAAATATTCTTACTTGGTTGCAACTAACCCAAGTAAGTACTTATTTGGCTTTTCTTTTAACCATTGAAAAACAAAAAGGACTTCTTCTAGTTCTCAAATTAGAAAAAAAAGAGACCTCTTCTCCCTTATACAACCCAAATGTTGGCTATCCAGTCTGCACTCACACAGAGGGACAGAGGGTCTCATTGTGACTGATGGTTTTTTTTTTTTGTTTGTTTGTTTGTTTTTTTCTGGGATGTACCAAAAACCTTTGAGTAAGTTCAGAATAGCTGGCCTCTCCCTAAACTTCATTACCCTCCCAGCACCTAGCAGAGCTGGGTGGGCCCATTCTTGCAGTCACATTGCTTAGTTAGTGCTGTGATTTTTTTTTTTTTTTAATGTTTCTTTTCAGAGACCTTGCTTAATCTTCCATATATTCTGCTCAGGGCACTTGCACTTATTAGGGTTTTTTTTTCCTTTTCTTTTTTATTGTTTGTCTTGTTTTAATCTTTGATGGTAAGAGGAATAGGAGGCCGCCACAGGGGTGCTGTGTGGCACTAATTACAACAGCTCAGAAAACACATACATCACTTTCTGGCTTACTTCGGGTATTGAACTGACTGTATTCACTAAACCGACACTAAAATAGGTAAACTCACAGTTCAGAGCAATAGGAATATCATAACTTTTGTGGTTCTATTTCAGGTATAGGAACTTTAAAAATCATTGGTCCTTCTAAAGCATTTGTCCCGTTTCACTCTCTCATTCTCTTAGCATGTGCAATACTTTGTGTGCCAATAGTGAGCTATCTAGTTAAAGTTCATTCGCTTTGGGCTTTTTCCTTGTTCTGTGGGTCGACCTTCCTTCCCCTTGCTTGACCAGAGAAATGCTGGAGGGAAGGAGCCAGGAGAGGCGAGCCTGCTTGCTTTCCCTTAATGTGGATACAGAGTACTGGGGTAGGGGAGCTGTATCTGTCACCAGGACATAGTGCCATCATCCAAGGAGACCAGAGGGAAGCACGCACTCGCTTGCTGAGAAGGCCCATTGCTCTGCACTCTGCGAAAGCCCTTCACTCTGTAGTGAAGCTGGAATGCGCCAAGAAGGCGGATGGTTCCTAGAACACGCTCTGGAGCAGTGTTGGGCTGCAATCAGCCCGCTTTTCAGTCTCTTCCGGGTCCTTGAGACTTTGCTCTCTGCCTTTGAGCGCCAACAACTTACTGCCTATGTGCAAATGTGCGTGTGTTCTGAGCTTGCCCACCGGTGGCTTTGGAGGGGACCACCTGGCAACCACAGCCACCATTTCCTTGTGACAGCTTTCTCCTCAAATAGGAAGAGCACTCAGAGGCAGGAGCCACCTCTGGTTTGCAGACACGGGTGGGGCCCGCCAGACTCCTGAAGCAGCTGCGGTCACCCTTGGTGTAGGGAGCACAGTCACGGCTGTGCCATCGGCATACAAGGATCAGCTACGCGCCTCTGTACCTGTCCTCTTGGCAATATTTTACCCACAGTTGTCTTTCATTCTCTCCTCCTGCTTTCCATTTTTTTTAAAAAAAAAACAAATAACAGCAGGCCTTTTGCGTTTACAGTGGAACACACAATCACCAAGAAATGAGTCAGGGCGACAAGAAAACATAGTAATATTACTAATAAGAAACCAACAAACAAGAACCTCTCTTTATAGGGATTTCTAAATATATAAAATGACTGTTCCTTAGAATGTTTAACTTTAGAATTATTTCAGTTTGTCTGGGCCACCTTGGGGTCAGCAGGGGTGGGGTAGGGGTTGGAAAGAGAAGGCCATGGATGCCACTTACCTCAAATCGTTTTAGAAGTGGAAATCCAAATTGCAATTTTTGGGGGGGATGGGGCTTGCAGGATAGTTGTCTATGTTGGTCACATTTTGCTTTTCTCAATTCTTCCAGCTCAGTTTGGGATGGCCTGATTTTTTTATGGTGGTGGCGGCAGCAGAACGTCCTTAACTCTGAATTCTGACCTTGTATGTTTTCTGTTAGGTGAGCTTGTTGGGTTCCTCCCCTCCTCCCCTTACCCCCACCAGGAAGTGGCAGTGTCCTTCCTGCTCCCCTGCAAGGAACTCTGCGGAAGCTTTCACACCTCTTACTCAGGGATGGGGCTGGTGTGTGTGTGTGGAACACAGACGTGTTCAGCAACAGCACTTTGGACTGCTCTGGAGTAGGGTTGTACAATTTCAAGGAATGTTTGGATTTCCCCGCATCGTGTGGATTGCTCCTTAGCTACTGCACAGATTGCAATACAATGCTGCACGTTCAAGACGAACAGTAGCTCCTAGTGATCAGAAAATCCACTCTTTGCACATAGTTTGATCTTTACTGAAATACGTTGCCAAAATCTGTTTTTGTTGTAGCTTTGGGTTTTTCTTTTTTTTTTTTTAAGGAAACAATTGACAATACCCTTTAACATCTGTGACTACTAAGGAAACCTGTTTTGTAGATGCTTTTGAAGACACTAACACCTATTTCAGACATGGGTGAGGAGGCAGAGCTCTTGGGATAGAAAGCCAGACATTTTGAGCTGTGTTCGTTGGCATGGCAACTGTTTCCTGAGCCACAAGCCGCTCAACAAACTGGTCTGTTCTCTCCTGGAAACCCTCTGCCCTTCCAAAATTTCCAGGTCGGTCCCCTTGGACGTCAGGGGAATGCAGGGCCTTGGTCTCCAAGGCCCAGTCCAGTTTCTTTGGTGGTTGAGATGAAAGGCAAGAGAATTATACTTTATTTTCTAAAAAGTGGAGCAAAGCCTTTGCTTCCATGGTTGTGTTTTGAACCCAGAATTTCTGAAATAGAGAATTTAAAGACAAATGGAGTAATAACTATAGAGAATCTACTTTTTTATAAAGCACATGCATATGACCTGTTGTGTTGGGTTGGGTTCCTCCCTTTTCCATGGACAGTGCTGTGTTTCTGTTCCTATGGCAACTCCAAACAGTTTGCACATCTTCTACTCTGGAGCTGAGATTCCTCTCACATAGATGACCTCGCTTCAAACGTTACCTTACTTACTGATAGACTTTTTTTCTTGTAGCACTATACCTTGTGGGAAGTTTTCTCTTTTCTTTCTTTAAAGTACACCTAATTTGAGCAGCCAAAGGGGGTGGGGGATGGGAGATTTTTTTTTTTTTGAGGCACTCACTTTGGGGAGTACAGATAATTTTTTTTAATTGCACAAAAGAAAAATGAATGTTGAGATGATTCATTCAGTGTTTGAAAGAGACAGATCTGTTGAAACCGTGAGTTTCATATTTTGTGTGTAAAAAAAAAAAAGACAAAACAGGAGGGATGAAAGTTACATGTTTTGGGGTTTTATTTTTCTTGTATATAGGAATTTGTCGTCTTGATGATCCAATTTGTATGGTTATGGCCTGGAAGAATTACGACGTCAGAGGCTCTTCAACTATACTATACCTATGCTTACTGTTCTGTTTTTGTTACATGCGGTTCTTGTGTGAAGAATGGGCAATTGTATTCCACTATTTGAGGACACTGTCCATTCCTAGGCCGGAAGTACTTCTCTAAGTTCCCTTCTTAAGCCATTGCAACTTCTTTTCTTTGGATGATGTCTGACATTTTCAGCACTTCCTGTTCCTATAAACCCAAAGAATATAATCCTGAACATGAAGTGTTTCTATAAGGGATCCTCCTTCCCAGTAAGACAGGACTCACATAGGGACAAAAAGACAAAGAAAAGGAGCTTTCCTTCTGCCTCCCACCCCATGCCTCATTTACATGGGGGTAAAAACATCAATTCCAATTTGAATGCCTGGCTTTCATTTGGATGTTTCTCAAGCAGAGGCCAGAGGAAAGGCAGAGCGGTTTGTCAGAGTTAGATTCCTGTTCAACAGTTGAGCTGGGTGCTTCAAATCAGACAGTTTAGGGGGTAAACAGACCCTAGCTTTGATTCTTAAATTTGGGGTTGGGTCCCCTCCCGTACTGTGTAAGTTCTTGTAGCTGACACTCTCCTTGACAGAGGCAGAAGAAGGGACAGAGGCTTCAGCACTTTGCATCCCAACTCTTGCATACAGGAGCTTCGCCTGTATCCCCAGTGCCATGAGTTTGGACACTAGGTAGCATCTACACAAATAAGTCTACAAGAGCTTCCCTAACACTGTTGAGCTGCAGAACACTTGGAGAATGCCATCCACTCAATGTTTTCTTGTTCCTTTGCTGTCTGGATGGGCAGTCTGAAGGCCTGTGCGGGAAGAAGCACTGTTTACAGTAACCCTTACCGAGATAACGCACTGTCCCCTTAGACTACCCAGCTGAGGTGACACTGGCTTAGAACTGTTGTCTTGAAAGATCCGTGACCAAGATGGATGGTGCCTAGGTTTCTCTTGGTTCTTACCCATGCCACCTACTCTGAAGTTATTCTCTAAACCAAGAGTGGGATGAAATGTTGAGTCAGTGAGGCATAACCCTGACAAGCCACCAGGGTCCCGGTCCTACTCTGTGACTACTGCCCCTCCCCCACCTGCACCGCTCAAGTGTAATCCCGGGTGGTGCTGACTGAAAGGGGTCGCAGCGGAGTCCTGTCAGTATTTGTGGTGGCCTTTCAATAAGACAGTCTTCATCTCTAACCAGTAGAGTCCTGGCCCTAAAGAACCTGAGATCTGAACCAGCGAAGGTTTTCACATCAGGTTCCCAAACCCTCCAATTTTCATTCATATGCCTCCCACAGGCCAAGGGGAAACAGACACCAAAACTTGGGCTGAGGGTACTACCATGTGGAGAACTAGGGAAAAAAAAAAAAGTTTTTTGCACCTTATTGAAAAGAAACTTTTAAGTGCATACATAGTTAAGAGCTTTTATTGTGACAGGAGAACTTTTCCATATGCGTGCATACTCTCTGTAATTCCAGTGTAAAATGTTGTACTTGCACTAGCTTTTTTAAAACAAATATTAAAAAAAATGGAAGAATTCATATTCTATTTTCTAATCGTGGTGTGTCTATTTGTAGGATACACTCGAGTCTGTTTATTGAATTTTATGGTCCCTTTCTTTGATGGTGCTTGCAGGTTTTCTAGGTAGAAATTATTTCATTATTATAATAAAACAATGTTTGATTCAAAATTTGAACAAAATTGTTTTAAATAAATCGTCTGTATACCAGTACAAGTTTATTGTATAATACTCGTACTAATAATAAAATAACAGTGCCAATTGCAAACCTGGGTCTTTGTCTTCTCTTGGGTCCCTAACAAAAACCGTGGCTGAGAAAACTGTGTGGGTTCCTCCTCACTGCCTCTGCCCTGTCACCTCAGTTCACCCTGGAGAAACGGGTGGCACGCAGTCATGTGAGGCGTGGATGTCCCTAATCTGCATCTCCTATCTGCTCAACATTCTAGGTTTTTCTTCTCAAATGACTGGCAGCTTTGCACCTTCTGTGGCTTTATCAATGCAGGCTCTGCAGCTTTGCTCCAACTGGTAAGTGGCCTGGAGTTGAGGAGTGTGTTTCCCCCACGGTGCATGCCTCATGGAAACCTGCTGAGCAAGTCTTCCGGCACAAGAAGCCACTTCCATGGTTGTCTTGAGAAGACCGTGCACAGGTTGGTGTTGGGCTCGGTTTTGGAAAGATGTGGCTCAGCAGTTGCCTAGGCAAGTCATGCCTCCAGGATCAGCCATCCCCAGGTATGTCCTGTCCTGCTCCCATCCACACCCGTGTCTATGGACTTCTTCTGATTGAAATCTGAGCTCACACCGGGGAGAAAGAGAATGCCAGCAATAGGTCAGAGTTCTCACATGGCGGGGGAAGAATGGGAACTCTACTTCGACTTTCTTCTTGGTTCTATCTTTGACCTATCTAATTAGGACTCATCCCAGCAAACCAGGCCGCACAGCAGCATGTAGCCCCTGAAACAAGGATTTGGGGTTCTCCATACTGTATTTTAGTGTGTGGTGGTGGAGGGGGAACTTTCATGCCAGGAAGCCTCAAGGGACCAGACTAGAAGAGCTGTTCCTGGTGTACGGTGCGGGCAAGCCCCTCTGCTCACTTGATTAGATAACGAGAGACTGCTTGTGGCTAAGAGAACGCAAAAGGCTGAATAGGAAAAACACACAGCTTGCTGTGTTACTCTGAGGCATGCCTCGAAACTCGAAGAAGCATTGCACCAGTCTGAGACCAAAGGTACCACGTTCCTGCTTCCCTACTCTAGGGTTGTGCTTGCCTTTCCAAAGAAGACGCTCCCTGATATCTATCACCTAGGAGGAACATGCCAACATTGATTGCTCTGCTTCCCTGTCTACAGGGATGTGAGCAGGCAGCCTCGTGCTGTCACAGCCACCTTCACTTCTGCCACCATACCTCCCAGTCCATCGCAGGAAGTCCCATACATACACGGACAACAGGACTTCTCTGTCCATGTTGTAGTGGGTGCCTGAGCTGAAGGATGTCCAAATAGTGGGTCCTCTAGGCCCATTACATCATGGACCTGCTACAGCAAAGGGAATGTGTGTTCTTTTGCTGAAGCCTCTGCTCCAAGATGATCCTGGGGTATCTGGAGCTTTACAAGAGCTTGGCCATCATCTGCCTAGAACCAGATGGGGGTGGGCTGGCCTCTGGATGTGTAAGGCCATTAGTCTGCAACAAGGCTTATAGAGAACAGAAATGAGTAGCCTGGTTGCTGCGGGGGAAGAAAATAGAAGCCCAGGGAGGGAGCAGGCTGGACACATGGCATGGCACCTTCAGAGCAATGTCCCCCACAGTGGCACATGCTGCAGTGTTAACACAGGGGCCAGGCCTAAGAAAGACACAGGTGATACATAGCTCATTACAACACTGGAGGTTTGGAGAAAGGCACAGGTCCAGACAGACCTTCCTTACCAGCTGTGTTAAGTCCACTTCAATGGACTTAAACGTTCCTTTTCTTCTCACTTATTCTAGGCTCATTAAACTGACTTCAGGGCTAAAAGATGAAACTCGTGCTCCAGAGAGGTGGCCCCTTGACCCACGTGGGACAGAAAGGAAGTAGCATCCTCTAGACAAGTGCCGTCTCTCCTTGGCATTGCATAGCCTCTTGCGCAATGACTTCCTGGTGGTTAATCTTGTCGACCTGTCTATGTTTACAGTCACCAAGGAGATACACTCACTCTGTGAGGGGGTTTCCGGAAAGGCATCACAGAGAAGGGAAGACCCAACTGGAAAGTGAGGGGCACCATCCCATGGGCTGGGGACCTGGACTGGATAAAGGAGGTGGGGGGAAACCAGATGGAGCATGAGTAGTCAGTAATCTGATTTCCTGCTTTGTAAGCAAGCAGCCTGTGTTGCTGGTCACAGCCGCCAGCCACTCCCCCATCCTTGCCCACCATGGTGGTCAGTATCACTTGAACTTCGAGCTAGAAGAAATCCTTTCTCCCTTAGGCTGCTTCTTCCAGGTATTTGGTCATTGAGATGAAAAAAAAAAGTAGTGAACACATCCATCACAGAGTCCTCCTGAGTACAACCGTTCACATTTCTACAGGCCAAAGAACAACTCTTCTGGCCTTGGGAGCAGGGGTTAGAGAAGGGTTCAGAATGCAAATCTCCCAAACTTAAACTACAGCCTTAAAAAATACCAGTCTAGAAGTGGGCTGGCAATCCCCCATGTACTGGTGTGCTTGGATCTTCCCCACAGCATCAGGTAGTGTTGACACCGGGCAATTAACTAGCCCTTGCTCAGCAAGATCAAGCACACAGGACAGACACACTGCAGGACAGCTCTCGGGGCTTAGAGGAGCCTTTTCCCAGGACACAGTCCCTCTTACCAACCAATAACGTCCACTCTGCTGCAGAGCTACCTGCTTCTTCCTAGGCAGAATCAGTACTAGGGACTTCTTCTAACTCTCACTGTAAGTCCCTTTAGGCCACAGAGCACTTGGTTTTCAGCAAGAATTCTTTATAGTCTCATAAAACATCTGTGGGACTTCAAGATGGTTTGTAAGCTCTTGGAGAGGAGCCAGCCTAGCTGGGCTGAAGCAGGAGGATGGCAAGTTTGGGGTCATCCTGAGCTAATAGCTAGTTCCTTCCTGGATGCTCTTCCAGAGGATCCGGGTTCAATTCCCAGCACCCACATGGCAGCTCACAACTGCCTGTAACTCCAGTTCCAGGAGATCTGACACCCTCACACCAATGCACATAAAATAAAATAAATTATTTAAAGAAGAGGGGCTAATCAGGTTAGGACTGAGAAGGGAAAGAAAGAGGTTTGGTGGGGTCTCAGTCTATGACAAAACTATACAAGAATCTAAGACAGGACAGGCTTGCTAGCTACAAGCAGCTCCAAACAGGTAGGGAGACAAGGCCTGTTCCCAAGAAGGACTTCAGCGGGAGCATGGGCAGGATTCTTCATGTCCATTGACCCTGCCCATTGCGTTCTTTTCTTTTTAGCAACAAAAGCTGGAGGCAGTAGGTGGGGTGTGAGTTGCTTAGGCTCATGCCACACCTTTTCTCCAGCCAGGTGCCTTATGTGTTAACAATTGAGGGTCACTTACCTGACTGGGGGAGGCTTTCCCAACTCTAGCGACTCTATACAACTATGCTCCTGAATATGCAAACTCCAGCACTCAATCAAGACCACAGCATTCTATTAAAAGTGAAACAATTGTCCTTTAGAAAGAAAGCAAAGGCGGAAGGATAGGGTACAAAGGTTGGTTGAAACGAGGCAATGAGTTCTAGGTGCTGGCCCAGGGCCCCACAAGCACCCTGCTTCTGGGCTCCACACACGCACCAGGGCAAGCCCCAAGGCCTCTGGGTGCAAGATCAGGACAAGGACTCGATGTCGGCATCAGCGGTGGCACTGTTCCACCATGCAGCGCAGCCAGCCCACTGGGACAGACAAAAGGAGGACGGGAGAAGCATGGTGGGAGGTGGTTTCCACTCAGCTCAACATCTCTGCATCCCTGAGGTTAGCCAAACACTGTGTTGTGCTGCTGGGTCACCCGGATGAACGTCGCCCTCCTGCTGAGCTCTTTGAGTTTGGCAGCCCCTACATAGGTACAGGTAGACCGCAGTCCTCCGAGGATATCCAGAATTGTGTTTTCCACATCCCCTTTGTAAGGCACTTCCACAGTCTTGCCCTCAGAGGCCCTGGAGGGGGGAGGAGAGAGGGAGGAGGGTTAATCCAGTTCGTTTTCCCTTAATCACCCAGGTAGAACTATGCCCGCTATAGCTTTTATTTTGTGGACAACATCATACGTGCTGATGGTGTATTTTGGTCATTTTTACTCCCCATTATCTTCTCTTATCCTGTTCCTGCACCCACCAAAGCCCCTCTCTTTCCTCACCACGGCCCCCTGTTTTCATGTCGTTTTATTGATCTGCTTGTGACCCACTGCATTTAATCCTTCCTTCCAGGTTGAGGGTATTTATAGTAGTACACAGGCGCCTTACCAGTGGTCACACCGCTGAAGAAAATGACTGCCCCCCTCCCCCCCCCAGCAACCATTGGCTATAGCTCCTTGGAGACAGGTGGGGTGTCACGAGGTCTTCCCTTATATGGTGCAAGTCTGATTCACGTGACAACAGCTTCGGTGAGTTTATGAGGCCAAGAGCAATGGTATATCCACAGGATGGTGTTTGACCCCGCTCTGCCATCCCTACCACGTTCCTAGCAGATGGTGTATTCCTCGAAGCCTTGAGGAACTTCTCTACTCACCAAAGAAAGAGAAGTCTTGGTCAGCAATATGAGACAAAGCTGGATTCACCTGCCCCCACTTGTCCCCAGGAGTGACATTCTCCTTAGCAGTGCCTCTCTGCTGTTATGGTCCCTATTGGAACCGACCACCAAACAGCCAATACCCGAATTCCTCCCTGGGGAAAACAGACCCACTAGGTCAGCTCCATCTATCCCTTTTCACTGATAGAAAAGGCACAGAGGTTTTCTGTCCTCAGCACCAGCCCTGTGGATGCTAAACGTCCTCACCATGGACAACACAGGTCTGCCTAGGACATATAAAAAGTCTTGCCCTGAAGATGGAGTGACCGCACCCCCCTGCAGCCTACCTGTCCTTTGCCGGGTTCTAGCTCCCACCAGCTCCAATTGCTCCCATGTATCACCACACCCGCTGCTCAGAGCCAGGGAAGAGCTTTGTGAGTGGGGAACCCCCAGAACTTCGGGTGGCATCTCCACAGTCTGAGAGCAGAGCTTTGTCGTTTAGGCTGGGCCTAAACACACAAACATCAAATGACATCATCCCAAGGCCACCAGGAAACCTTGGTCCTGCAAACTGGAGATGCAGTCTGCCCATGCTTTCGTGGCAGCATCACAGAGGGCGCAGACCAGGCAAATCCCAACAAGTACCCAAATTCTTGAACGTTCTGTGCCTAGTCATTAACTAGAAAAATAGAAACTCAGTCTGAAGCTCATTGTCTAGAATTCAAAATCCTATCTTAGCATCTGTGCTCCCAAATACCTTTCGTGAACTCCGGCACCTTAAACCATTGGCTGGATGGGCTGTTTGGTGGCTGCTACAGAGCAGAAAGCTCAAGAAACCAGAGTCACTGACACATAAAGATGGTCAGATCACAGAACTCTGTGTCCTGAGACAGACACGTGCCCATGTGTGTCCACAACAGCTGCCATTGCGTTCTTCTCAGACGCTGCATGACCTTCCCAGATTCTTTCCCCTTTGCTAAGGTGATATCATCTTTTGTGAGTAATTCACAGTTGGACCCCAACATCTGCTCATCTGTAAGATGCCACATAAGTGCTAATGATTGACAAGCAGCTAGCCCAGCACTAATAACCAGGCAGTAGTTAACCATGGGGTCAGAGGAGGGAGTCGTCTCATGGGATGGTCACGGTGAGTGCCAGAGAGACAGGAGCAGGCTAAGCTTGTGATGCTCAGACTAACTGAAGAACTCTAAGGTCTGGATTCGCTTCCAGAACCGAGGCTCGGCGTTTCGATGGCACTTTCATCCTGCGGAACTTCCTGAACGCCCTGCCACTCCATGGCTTCTCCCTCAGCTCCTGGCATCTGTATTGTTGCAGCCTGCTCTGCTCTTTCTAGGACTTTCCGCAACAGCTGGGAGAGGGGGAAGTGTACTTCAGAGGGTGGCTCAGGTTCATCTCGGCCCAGCACAGACTCCACATGGCCCTCGGAAGGTAACTGGCTGCTGGTTAGACAAAGGGATTCTTGGCCAAATGTCCAGGTACCATGGAGGGAGGGGACAGGAAGCGACAGTAAGGAGTGTGCTCCACTTCTCAAGGAGGCTGGCCCCCACACCTTTGCCTGCCCAGTTCCCCTGCTACTGTAACACCATGTTTATCAAGACCCCCGCTTGGAGGGAAATGACTCGGGGGTGGGGGTTGGGGGAGAGATGGCAACTGCAGTTAGCTTCCCATACTCCAGAACATCCCACACCACTGCCGCTGCCTCTCAGTGGAGTCTTTCAGGACAAGGCAATACTCCCTCCCATTCAGGCACGTGCCCCTCCCAGACCTAGAATCACATCTCCAACTTTCCCACGCTTGCTTTCACAAATGCCAGCAGGATGGAAGTCAGTGCAGCATACAAAGACGTTGAGGGTGTTTTCTAGCACCCCTCCCCCCACTTAAGGGGACTATAACACAGAGTAGCCAGCCAGACTGGTGGACGCAGCCTCTGAGCCACATGGCAGCCATACCTGTACTCAGCGACTCCCCCCGCATGTTTCTTCATGGCCGTGTCAGAGCTCATGCCATAGAAGAGTTTCAGCTTCTGCCCGTTCCTCTCGATCACCTCTCCTGCACACTCGGTGTGGCCTGAAAACATGCCTCCCAGCATGACGAAGTCTGCGCCGGCTCCTACATACCAAGGAATGGATAAAAGGACGGGTCAGAGGCGGTGGGGGGGTGAGCGGGGAACGGACAAGACAGTCGGCACTTGAAGGTATCAGTGACTGGCTATGACACCTTCCAAACAGGTCTTTCTCCTTTAGGTCCACCAAAGCCTGAAACATCACATGTGTCTTAGTGCATCATCTGACTTGAATTCAGTACAATCACTGCAGCTCTGGGGATGCCGCTCAGTTGGGAGTGCGCTTGTCTATCATTCAGGAGGCCCCGGGTTTGATCCCAGCACTGTGCACTGTGTAAACCAGGCATGGCAGGGCATGCTGATAATCTCAGCACTTGGGAAGTGGAGACAACGGGGAGAAGTTTTTCAGGTCAGCCTTGGCTACAGCACTAGCCTAAGCTAGATGAGACTCCATCTCAAACCAAAAACAATTCAACAGGATTTTAAGTGATCTTTATATGCTGTTCTTGGGTAACTACGGATATCAAATATGATGCACTAGTTGAGTTCACCTATCACAAACTAACTCCCCACCCCCAGTTTTCTAAGTGGGTGGATCCTGGTCATCACTTATCCACAGCCATGAAGATCTCAGTAGCTCTGTAAAACACTTGCTCTTCCCCTGTGTGATACCCACCGTCAGGCTGTGGGACAGCAAGGAGGTCCTCTCTAGGGACCAGGCAAGTGCCAATGCTGTGCTCTTGGGCATCCCAACCTTCTCGGCCACAAACCAAATTAATGTCCATCAACAGAAAAGTGGCCTAGGAAGTGGAACACCAACAACCATGCCTCTCCCTGAGTCACTGAGGAATCTAAAACTAAACTGATTCATAATGGGTGCTGAGTAATCGGGGAAGGGGCAGGTCAACAGCAGGTGAGATGTAGCCTTGATGATGTCACTTATAAGGAAGGCTCTACCCCTCGGGTATGCACGGAGTCAGCCCCACTCTGTTTCATCCTAACGGATGCTGAGTGGGGCTGGCCCCTGGTAAGCAAGGCACAGCATGGACTCCACAGGGTACTGTCAGCAGCTCCCAGACACCGATGATGACCACAGCCCCCCTGCTGTGGTTTTAAGGGGACAGTGGGATGACTGATCTGGTCAAACCTCCAGATGAAGGGAGTCAGCAGCGGCACCCTGAGCACAGCTCCGTTAAGCACAACGGTTAAATGGTTCCCGGGGAGTTCTATGTCTCAGCACTCCACTGGCTTTCCGATTGGCCTTTTCTAGCTAAGGTCCCTCCCACTTCTCAGGGCATGCCGGGCTGCACTTTGGAGAATGTCGGAGGAGAGCTGAGCAAAGGGCCAGGTCCAGGATCAGGAACAAGGTCCTTTCTAAAGGAAGGAGCTTTTTAGATGCGTTCAGCTCCAAGTGCTGTGGTCCCTGGGAGATCGCAGAAGAAAGCACCACACCATAAAGGATGCTTAAGGATATGACCGAGAAAGCAAGAGTTCTCTCTGCCCTGAACTGTAGGACTATGACCATGTCATTCTTTCCTGGGGCCTCTGTCCTCTGGGCCATAAGCCAGGCAAGATGGAAGAGACAGAGGTTTATGTTTCCTTCCACGGCTCACCTAGGCCACTTGGGTTTTTTATGGTATACTTGGGGTTGCTAAGAAACCCTGCCAACAGGAACTCTCTGCCTGCTCCTCTGTCTCTAAAGACAGAACAGGGGCTGGTGAGATGGCTCATGGGGTTAAGGCACTTGCTGCCAAGCCTAAATACCTGAGTTTGATCCCCCAGATCCACATGGTGGAACGAGAGACTGGTTCCAATAAGGTGTCCCCTGGCATCCACGTGTAGATGCCTGCACACATTCAAGTATTAAAAAGAGAACTTTTGTTTTTATCACTAAGAAAGTTTCCAGTGTGCGTGCATGCATGCATGTGTGCGTGCGTGCGTGCGTGCGTGCGTGCATGCGGTGTAGTGTACCACTTAACAGTTCAGAGCTGGGCAGCTAGTTCTGGTTTCTATAAGGATTACGGAAAGTTAAGCAGCCAGCACAGGGCTCGAATGTCCTGTTTTACCACCCTGCCTCTTTTGTTGAAATATTGGACAGTGTGGAGCAAAAACCAGGACCCCAGAGGCCCTATGAGCTCTGTTGGGTTACAGTGGGCACTGCTGCCCTCTAGTGGGAAGTAGGCTGACCAGCCTCTGCCAAGACTGGGTCCAGCCAGGATGAGGTGGGGACTCAAGTCAAGTTGAGCCGAAACCACCTGGTGGTCTCTTCACAACATACCAAGTACTGCGCAAGGCCACCGGTGCCCTGGGCGTCCTCATTCTCATGAAACTATCACAATTTGACCCGCTCCTGGCTGGCATTGCCTTCACCACAGATCCCCATTCTGAACACCCAGCTTGCTCAGCTACAGACCAGAACCAAAACTGAGCCAGGATTTTGCCTGGATTTCATTCCCATCTGACAAAGAAAACTCCCGATAAGCCCAGAAGCCCCTCAGGGGTTCCCTCTTCCATCTGGTTCTTCCGAGCTGCCCAGAGCCCCTCCTTCCCTTTTTCCTCCAATAACAGGGCTGTCCCTGGCACTTACCAAAGGCTTTGGCGACATCTCCTGGACATGTACAGCCTCCATCCTTCAAAGAAAGGAAGGAGAGGATCAGTAAGGTGGGGGCAGGGGACAAGCCAGACCATGCCTCACCCATGAGAATAAAGTGACCAGGAGCCACCTTCCACCCCTAGCCAAGCAGATGGCCCAAGAGCCTAGAGGCTGACTTTCTAACTAAGACTACCCTTGGCACTTCGGCTCCCCAACCCCATCCTTTCTCTGATGGCTAGAGACTGGCATGCCAGCCCCTCCTCCATCTGGGCTCAAGTACCCTTGTCTGGGGAGGAAAACCAAGTGTGGCAGACTAACCAGTGTCCTCTGCTAGACCGTTACATAACTTGCCCAGCCACCCCATGGTCCCTGCTCCTTCCTACTCAGAAGCCACTCCTCCCTCCCTGCCTGGTGAAAGGTGAGATTTATTTAGTCTGAGTGCTAGATTATTTTAAGAGCCGAGAAAAGGGCATAGAGCTGGCTTCTTTATCTTCTCAGCTGCCTGTGTCTCCAGCCCATCGTGTCCTTAAATAAGAGCTCACTGCCAACATCTACTCTGCCCACACAACACAGGCTCTCCTCCTGGGCAGTGGGGATCAGTTGCAACCTCAGGCTACTGCAACCCAGTTTTAAATTCCTAAGATGTGGCTCTCACATGTTTCCTTATGAACAGACCCTAAAGGCCCAGACTGCTACCTGATAGCTCCAACAGAGCCTGGATGATACAGACATAGGAAGGAGGGTTACGGTGCTCTGGGGTGTCAGGAAAACACAGGACAACCCAGGAAGCAAAGAGAAGAGATGGACAGGTGGGATAAAGTGACAGGGATGGAGGCAAGGCTCAGCACGGTCCTCCAAGGAAAGGCCCAGCTCCAGAAGGTAAGAGCCAGCTATGTGGAGCTGGATGTTTGGGTTAGAAAGAGAACACAGTATGCACCTGTGGGAACCACGCATCTCAAGTTGGGGGGCAATTGTGTTCAAGTGTAGCAAGGCACTTTTTCTCTTTTTGGGGGTGGGGATGGGGGAGGGTTGAGACAGGGTTTCTCTATAGTTTGGAGCCTGTCCTCGAACTAGCTCTTGTAGACCAGGCTGCCGGAAGACTGTAGAAAGAGCTAGCCCTGGGAAAATCTGCAAAGCAGTAACTAACAAGTGTTTCTTGTTTTGTCTTTCAGCATGGTTAACATGATATTGAAGGATAAAGGCACCGTGGGATGTAAGTGATTTGGTTCATAAGTTTTCAGTGGGCCTCTTATGCTTAAAAAGAATTGCTCAGGGGCTGAGGCAGTTAGCCAGTTGGTGAAGCATTTGGTTCCTAATTTGAGTTTGAAGACCCAGAACTCAGGTATAAAAGCTGGGTTCAACAGCACACATACAACCTCAGCACCGCCATAGATAAAGCCTGGAGAAACTCACCAGACAGCTGACCCGGCCTGTATGGGAAAGTCCCAGGCCAATGAAAGATGTCGTTTCACACAAAAGATGGAAAGTGCCTGAGAGTTGTGACTCATGGCTGACCTCTGACCTCTTATGCAACACGTGCACCCAAGCACACATTATGGCTCTGAAATAAAGGATGGTGAGAGAAAGAAGGGGACAGGATGGGGGGGGGCACGGATGATGACTAAGGACTCAAATACTTTCCTTGGTCGAAAGATACTCTAAACTTACTCAGTTCCTCATTCAAAGTCAAGATTCTAAGGTTGGTATCTTGAACTGGGTAGAGAAACAAGACTGAGAGAATTCCAGTGGCTCTCCTAGGACCACAGAGCTGAGAAACTGTGGCTCTCCTAGGACCAAACATCTGAGAAACCATGGCTCTGCTAGGACCACAGAGCTGAGAAACCGTGGCTCTCCCAGGACCACACAGCTGAGAGACTGATTGACGCCCCTAGAACCCCACAGCTGTAACAGTGGAAAAATGAGATTAGAAACAACCCCTTAAGACAGCCTTCTGAATGATACTAGTTTTCTTCTTTGTGTTTATTTGGCATTCCTCAGACTTTCCTGAGTTAAGTTCTAATTTATTGGTGAATTCGCCAAGCCTCCCAAAATTTAATTATTTAATAGATTTGGTTAAATCTTTCTAAATGATGATGCAAGTAGACAATTAACTGGTCACACCTTGAGCTTTGCCTGAAATATCATGACTGGATCAGGAGTCCTTCTCCCTGCCTCCTCCCGTGTGGGCCATGACAGAAACACTTGAAGCCTGGCCTGCTGAACAGACCCCACATGGCTAGGCTACTAGGTACACTCTTCACAAAGCAACAGTACTGCAGGCCTGGGCTGTCACCACTGCTAATCTACACAGAAGTGGCTTCCAGTACTCCAAGTGGGACCTGGCTCTGGAACTATCCAGTGAGGCCTAATCTCCTCTGTAGAAAACATTGGTTCTCAAGGTCAAGGACAGGTGGGGGAGGATCTAGAGGGATCCTTGGGCTCACCTTCTGAGCTCTTGATTTAGTTGGTCAGGTCTGGGGTAGGGCCCAAGACTTTCTCTAACAAGCTGTCACTGCCTTGCAGAACGGCTGAGTTAGGCTAACTGTGATGTGATGCTGTACACAGAAGGTGGCTGACCTCCCTTTAGTCACCTGGGAGGCATGTGTATGTCTACCCCACCATACCCCAATCTTTGGGAAGTTTGAAGTTTTTAGACATAAGGATGGTGTCTGAACGAGCCTATAGTAAGACCTTGTCCTGGTTAGGTCTCTGTCAACCTTGCAATGGTTTTCAACATGTGGGTCACAACCCCCACGGGATCATCTATTAGATATCCTCCATGTTAGATGTTTATATTACAATTCATAACAGTAGCAAAATTTTAGTTAGGAAGCAGTGATGAAATAATCGTAGTTGGGGGTCACCACAACATGAGGAACTGTATATAGTAAAGGGTCATAGCGTTAGGAAGGTTGAGAACAACTGAGCTACACTCATCTGAGAAGAGGGACAATCAATTGAAAAAATGTCCCCATTAGATCTGCCTGGAGATAAGTCTGTAGTGCATTTTCTTGATTGGTTTTTGATGTGGGCAGGCCCAACTCACTGTAGGTGGTGCCACCCCTGTGTTGTATAAGAAAGAGGCTGAGCAAACTATGCGGACCAAGTCAGTCAGCAGCACTCTTCCATGGCCTCTGCATTAGCTCCTGCCTCCAAGCTCCTGCCCTGACTTCCCTTGGTGATGAACTATGGTGTGGACCTGGAAGCTGAAATAAACCCTTTCCTCCCCAAGTTCCTTTTGATCGTAGTGTTCTATCACAGCCATAGGAATCCTAAGAAAGATGTACTAACATGGTATAACCTCCTCTCAATTGCTAGCAGGAGCCATTCAGGACCTGTATGTGATGTGAGGTCAAAATATGTGACCCCTGATGGCAACGATCACTGGTAATGGAGACTTACAATCACACCTGAGGCTTTGGGGCTGTCCTCCTGCTAGTAGACGGTCCTTAAGGTCACAACATTGGAACAACTGTGATGACCTGACCGTGTGACCCTTACAAGATCAGGCCCAAGTCCTCCTAGAAGGAAGGGGCGGGGAGGGTCCGATGAAAGTGGAAGCCCAGCCACTCACGCATTCCTGCCCAGCTGCGTGTGGTTCGGGATTATAAAGGAGCTAGGAGGTTTGACTGCATTCGGGACCACAGCTACATTAAGTCACATCTGGGAGGTGGTCACTCACATCCGGGTGGCACTTGGCAGTGATGCAGCTGTTTCTGAGACACACATCCTCCTCAACCATGTCCTTGTAAGCAAGCCCCATAACCACTGGCTCACCAAGCTGGCTAGGGGTGGGATCATTTCTGTGTTCTGGCGTCTGTGCCTAATCTGGTGTAAACAGATGCTCGTTCCCATCGCCCCTGGAAAAGTTATACAACCAGGCTAACCTCGGAAAGAGTTAACGTTATTGAGTCCAGGAATGGGTAGGTATAAACACAAGCTTCTTGGAAGCATCCTCACAGCTAGTTCCTGACAGGGACTTGGAGTCATAAGCAGACTAGAGCCTGGTATTCCCGGGTGGCTCCAGCTAGGTTAAAGGCCTTTGCTTGCAAATGCAGATTAGCGATGCTGTCAGTGTTTTACATGCTACTTCAATAAATGTGTGCTCCAGAGAAGAGCTGGAGTCCACTGCTTGAGAATACCAAGAAACAACCAGACACATCATCTATCCATCCATCCACTCATCCATCCATCTCGGCTCCACAAGCAGGTGCCATGGTTCACCACAACATGAGCCCAGAGTGAGCAGCTCAACTCCCAAACCTATCGCCAGCAATCGGCATGGTGTGGAGTAGGTGCACAGAAGGAAGGACCCACCGCACCTTGTCATTCAATCACTCAGTCCTTAGTAACACTTGATGGCTAATGATGGTGAGCAACGTCATTGTTCAGGAGCTCTGTCAGAATGCTGGCACCATGCTCAACTCCTTCGTTACCATGCCCTCCACAAGTGACAGGGGAGGCAGAAGCACCCACGGACCTCAGCTCACTCGCTCCTCCTGTCAGATGCCCCTGACACAAGGTCTGAGGTCTGCCTCTCATCTGCTCACCCTCCTGCTTCCTCAGCCATACATAGATTCCCAAGACCCATGGGCTCCTCAGCTGCCAGGTCTCCAGCCCATGAATCCTCCTCAGTGCCTGTCATGGCCCTCAAAAATCAACATGAAGCCACAAAACCAAAGTGAATTTTTTTCTCATTCTTGTGAACCAGCACATGCAGCAGAATCGGACTCTTCCTCCTTTACCAGCCCCACAAATACCAATTCCACTGCCAAGACTTAGTTCTGTTCCCTAAACACCCTTTGCGTTGGGGTGTGGCTCTGCAGACTTGCTTCCCAGTCCTTAGTGGACGGCTTGGTCACCTCCAGTCTGAATTGTACCTTCCTAGCTAGATTCCTCCCTCATCTGTCCCTTCCCAATCCTTCCCAAAGGAGCCTGATTTGGTTGCTATAAGACAAGCCACTCGCCCTCTGCACTGACATCTTTGATGACTTCCTATTATACTCGGAAGAAAGCTCAGCTTTCCACATGTCCCCCAGAGTTCTTGCCCACAGTCGCCCTGGAATTCATCTATGACACACATTCTTCTGCCCCCTCCCAGGTCACCACTCCAAAAGGGTGACTTTGAGGTCTTTTTAAATGTCCTCTTCTCTTGTTTCATAAATGTTCTTCAGCTCCTTTATACCATTTTATCTGGAATAAATCACCCCCCTTTCATATCACTTCCCAAAGCATTTCCCAACTCCCGGATCTGAGATATGATGACCTATGTCAGCCCCATGCAAATTCATCCTGACATCCAAATCCCTAACACATGTAGAACGTGACAGTATTTGGAAAAAGGATCTTTGAAGACAGCATGGTCCCTCAGGGCCAGGGCCACAGTCATGATCTCCCCATGGTCCCCACAGGCTTCCAGACCCTCCTAATACTTACAGAGATGATGTGCCCCTTGAGGCCATGGGCAGAGTCCGCACACTCTATTACGGCACTCAGCTGGGGGTAGCCCACTCCTGTCTTGGTTCGGGTAGTGCACACAGAACCTGCACGGAAGGAGAGGTGGATGCAGGGATGGTTCGGAGGAGTAGAACACAACATGAAATGATGCCCTTCACAGTCGTATTGCCCTGCCCCAGTGAAGCTGTGGGCATGCTTGCAGGATAAGTGCTTGTAGTTACAAGGTCTCACTATGAACCACAGCACCGGCCACATGCGCCCCTCAAGTCCTTGGCCAATGTCCTAGACATCATCTCTCACAAACCCTCAGTGCCCCTTCTGCTGCGATGTCTACTCCCGGCAATGGAGGAACACTGGCTCTAGCTTCCTCTCTCTTCCACACATCCTTCACTCTTCCACATATGCAGATTCCACGTCGAGAGCTCACTCGGAATCCTCCCAGCTTTCTCCAAGCTTCTTCACCTTCAACTTTTGCCAAGCTACTCTCCACACTCCACTGCTCAGCCCAGGAGGCTGGAAATCCAACACCTACCTGGCTATAATGGAGCACATTTGTATTAGGGAAAAGAAGGGCTTGTCCCTGGGCCTGATCTTTACAAACCCTCGGGAAGAGGAATCCCTATAACTGTTTTTCTATTTATTCAACCCTGGGCCAAACATAGCCCAGCTTCCACTCATCTCCTTGGCCTGAGTCCCCACTCAGCCTAGACCTGAGGTCAGCTTGGCTTTCAGTAGTCATGCCAACACACGGATATCTTTCTCCCTTGCCTCTTCCTGTCCCGATGTCCCATTCAGTCCTGGTTGTGTTCTCTTGGGTCCAGGAGAACACCAGTATCCTGATCCTATGATGCCTGTTCCCACTTTAATCTCATCTTATCCCCAAAGCAAGTGAGTACCCGCCTCCCATCTTATCTGCCATTCTTTCCATGTGCGCTTACCACTGACTTTTCAGGAAGTTTCTTCTCACCTCAGGGGTTCTCTATACTCTGAGTTTTTCCCTCCCCTCCCCGTCCCCTCCTCTCCCTTCCTTTCTTCTCTTCACTCTCCCCTCCACCACCCACCTAACATTCCCTACTGTCCAGGCAACCCTTTTTCATTTGTCAGACTTCATCTGAAATGTCACTGCCCCAGGGAAGCTGCGTATTGCATTGTCTTTTGAGAAGCCCGCTTCAATTATTATTTGTGTAGGAGTTCTGGGGACTGTTTTCTCTGCTGGATAGTAAGCTGTGGAGATTTCACCCTCTTGGCTAAGCTGACACGGAGAAGGAGCCTCATGCCTGAGAGCGCTATAAATAGCATGGAAAGAATGTGGGGACTCAAGCGTGAGCGAGTCACCGCCATCCTCCTGCTCTGCAGCTTGCTCACCTCCTGCGGCATGTCTTGTGGGGTCTCCGTGTGCTGCTGGAGGGGCAGACCAGGAACTGTTTATCTTGCTCAGAAAGTTATGCACTGCTTAGGTGGGTGGCAGTGAGGAAAACCACAGGAAGACAGTCGGGCTTAAAGTCTTCCTGAAGGTTAGAAGCCCGCAAGCTTTGTGAGTAGACGGGACCAGTTTTCAATATATACACTGACACGCGCTAGGTCACAGCACAAGAGGTCATTCACCTATGGCAACACCCTTACAGGAGCTTCCTCTCTGCTTCCTTTTTAAGATTGTCTTTTGGGGGTAGAAGGCTGTTATTTTTTAGTGGGGGGGGGGGAGTCTATCTGCTGTTATTTTTAGTCCCAGATAAAGTGTCTATCTTTTTTTTTTTTCTTCTCTCCAATGCTAGTGTCTGGGTAATAATGGCTGTCCAGGGCAGAATTTTAAAACATGGCTGTGAGAATGCATGCTTGGGTGAGGGAAACAGGAAGACAAATGCCAGCCAGGCCCAGAAGAAACAGCTACTCACAGGTTAAGGCTGAAATGACTTTAGTTGGTTCCTTCGTTCAAGAGGCCCTGCGGGTGGCCCTAGTGTCTAAGAGGTAGATTAGTTATCAGGTTGGGAGTCAATGTGGGCCACAGGTCATGTTCAAACTTCGATGCTTAGTCACGAGCCTGTCTACAATGTCTGGGGTCCTTCCAACACTCACATGAGCCCAGCCATCCTTGTTCGTTCACCGTCCTCATGTATTCCCTAGCCCGACCTTCCTCTTCAGGGATCTGCACAGCCTGCTCTTCCACACAAACATGCTGAAGCAGGGCCTCAAAACTCAGCTACATGCCTGTTCTGGACTTTCGCTGGACCGCCAGCTCCCGAAAAATCACATGGAGACTTTTTATTAATTATGAGATAAAACAGAGACACATCTTCACAGTGTACAAAAAGATTATCCCACAGCACATGCCTGCTCATGGAGAAGGTCATCAGGGAGCAGCTCGGGGACACTGCTTCATGGAGACACTCAGTGATCTTCCACAGAATGTGTCCTGAGCCCCTGGGTGTCTTTCATGGTTCCCATGTAGCCACCTCCAGAAGCCCAAGCCCCAGTAGCCTGTTTCCCATAGACAGCCCTCTTGGGATCAACCGGTCTGACCCAGTCCCCTGCTCCCTACAGACAGCCCTCCTGTGATCCCATAAGTCAGATAGCCCTCTTGCAGTCAACAGGTCTTACCCAGTCCCCTGTTCCCCAAAGACAGCCCTCCTGAGAGCAACAGGTCTTACCCGGTCCAACTCCCACTTTGATGATATCTGCTCCAGAGAGAATGAGCTCCTCCACCATCTCTCCTGTCACCACATTTCCTGCCTGTGACAAGAAGAACACAGTTCTCCATCACAGGAAATGACTCTTGGGGGTGGGGGTGAGGTACAGGGGTCGTGGGGTGGCCAGTGGGAAGTTTCACTCCTGACCCAAGGGTATGTGTGTATTAAGGCTACCAGGGTTCCAGGAGACAAAAAGAAAACACTACATCCAATTTTGAAGGTGGTAAGTCTGGGAATCAGTGAGTATGTTCCTGGCTTTCTCTTCGCATAAATTCCAATGCAGAAGCTGATACCAGGAGATCCCTTCTGGGAAAGTCACCTGGGTGAACTAATGATATGTGAAGCTACAGGAAAGCAGAATTTTTAGAAACATACAAAATCTGAGGGTATACAGGCCAGACTTAAGGAACATCTCAACACTGGTCAGATCAAAACAAAATCTTCTAGGGAACCCCAAACCCATAAGCAATGAAACACAGTCAGCTGGTCAAAACCCCCTTAGCAATGGGCATAAGCTACTTTGGCATCTGTGAAAGCCCTGGAGAATCTCTACAGAACCCAGAAAGTCACGGTTAGAAAACGGACCTTCTCGCGATTGAGAAAACACTCGAGTGTCTGGCCCTAGGGTTGGGGTTTCCACCTTGGTAGAAAAGGGCAGGCAGGCCCTGCTGGGCCATATGCCACTGGCACAGGCTCTGTCTACAAATGGAGTGAAGCCTAGGCCCTAAGAATAGACCCACAATCCAGGAAGTGGCGGAATCCATCAAGCGCAAGAATGCATCTGCGCTGGAAATAGTACAAGCTCTCTGACTGAAGGAGCTTGAGGGAACAAAAATAGGCCTTTCATTACAACTCACTGCCCCCATGGCGTCTTCAGCTGGTACTCAGGATGCCTGGCAACATGCCCTGACTGGATGTTCACAAGCGGGCAAAGTCCCATGTTGCAAAAATGCAGCCTTGCTCATTGTACTCCCACCAAAGCCCAAGTGGCCTTTCGCTAAATTAACTCCCTGAGGGAAATCATCTTTTTTTTTTTTAAACTTAAACAAAATAACTTGAACTTCACAAAAGAAAGTTGTGAGAAAGAGGTGACAAGGCCAGCTTGAATGCAAGCCCCAGCTGCCAACAGAAAAGCATGGCAGATGTCACAGAAGGAGGACTGGGACAGAGTTAAAGGTAGCGCTGTTTCCCTGTAAACTCAGCTGGGGAGTGTAAAGGCAGAATTAGAACCATCTACACAAAAACGAAATGCACGAGAGTAGATGATCCAACCAACAGAGAGCCAGCTAGAGAAAAGCACGCGTAGCTGTGGCAAAGGGTGATCGGCTGGCACATATGCAGAACTCAGGAGCGCCATAAGAAAAAACGCTGACCTAATCAGGGACTGTACTCAACTTCAGTAATAACGAAAATTAATGTGCCACTGTGAGCCTGATTTTCATATATCAAATCATCAGTGGTTATAGACATAAAATACTAAGAAGAAAATAACACATAAGCTCTCGCTACTGGTGAGATGTCCTTTCTAGCATAGGTTTCCTGGGGGAAAAAAAAAAAAAAACGAGACCACAAAATAGGATACATCCCTTGTCTCATGAGCTCTGAGATTCTCTCTCAGTGAAACCATCACAAGCATGACCAAAGAGTTAGCCACCAAGATGTATCCTTCCCAAAGTGAAAAACTGTGAATTTCTCCCACAGGAATGGATCATCTGGAAATCACAAAAGAAGACAAGACCATATCAGAAATAGAAATAGCAATCAGGCTTTGGCATGAAGTTTCCAGTTCTGCACAGGTGGCCCCTTGGTCACGGACCAGAGGTCTGTGGGCAGGGAGGGGCTGGTCAGGGTCATTAAGTGAGTGTGTTTTCTGTCAGTACAAAGCACCTTGTGTAGGGAGTGGACACAGGCTTGAGTGTGTGACAGTCCATTGGAAGCATGATGTGCCCTGTAACTGTGATAGTTTAATGCCTGTTCACTTCCTGGACTATGTGCCCTGATCTGAGGCACAGAGACAGGCAGGAAGCCATTCCGGTCAGGCACCCCCACTATCCCAGGGTCATGAGATATCCAAAATATCCCGAAAGCTCATAGGCAAATGCTACATCTACAATGCAGCAGTATTGGCGGGTGGGACTCGGGGGAACTGAGGGTGCTATTGTATCAATAGGTTCATCCGTTGATGAATTCCTGACTTCTCAAGTTCTTTGGGGGGAGGATGTGGGAATTTCAGGAGACCAGAGCCTGGTTAGATGAAGTGGGTGCTGAGGTCCTTAGGGTGTGTCTCATCCCTAGCCACCTTCATCTCCGAGTCTCTGCTTCCCTATGAGGTATGTGGTTTTACTCTACCAAATACACCCTGCCACGATGTTCACCTCAACACAGACCCAGAGTTATAGAACCATGACCTGCAATTTCTGAAACCCGAAACCAAAACAAACCTTACTTTTTCTCAGGTTTTTTTTTTTTTTTTTGTTGGAAAGCAGATTAATAGACCCAGGGAAGCAAGGCAACTTCCAGCTTCAAGGCCCTAGTCAAAAATGAAATGATGCCCGGGCCTGGTGGCACACGCCTATAATCCAACCAATATAGGAAGGCAATCAATAGGATCACAAATTTAGGGCTAATGGAGACAGCTTAGTGAGGTCCTGTCTCTAAATATTAACAAAGATGGCTGGGGGTGTGACTTAGTATAACATTCATCTAGTATTTTTAAAGCCCTGGGTTCCATCCAGGGCTGAGGGGAGAGGGGGGCAGAATAAAAACATCCCTGTCTAAGCGTATGAAACCACAGGTTCAATGCCCAAAAACGAAATCAGAAAAGAAAAAAAGAGAGGAAAAGAAAATAGACATGTCGAGTCTGTATTAACCCAATTAAGAGCATCTAGAATGTTGAGCAGGAAAATACCGAGGAATAGTTAGCCCCTCCCCTCAGCCAGCACCTTTGCCTTCCCTTCCCCAGTTGGCCAGGGTTGAACAGCAAGGCAAGGAGCCCTGGCCTGGTGCGAGGCCAGGAATCGCCTGCTTGTGCAATGATTCTAAAAGCACTCAGCATTCACCTAGTACCCTTCAGCTCAAGAACACCGGGCAAATGCTAATTCCTCCCCACAATGCCTCTGGAAGCCAGAGAAGAGAAATTAACATTTTCCAAACCACGGAGAGCCAAAGGCATGAGCGTCAACTGGAGGATTCCAGGGGTCAGCGCAGGCAGTAAATAGCTTAGGAATAAACATCTACCTTGCCAAAGTCTTCAGTTCATTGCTGTGGAAACCAAGCAGAGCCACGAAACTCCTCCTGGCCAGCCAGCAGGCACTGCAGAGCCCTGCTGCTGGAGGTTGCCTAGAGGCTTCTGGGAACTTACTACCCACCCCTTTCTGCCTGGCTCCTGCTTGGCAACCCCTGGCTGTGCACTTGCCGCACAGGCTTTCCCTGTTTCCCATCCCCCACTCCTTCCTGTCCTCCCAATCTCCCCTGGCCTCTGTTCTTGAGCCTGGCACACAGTTCACCTCAGTCTGCAAACAGGCCAAGTGCATCCCTCACCACCAGCCTGCCATTTTAAGCTTGCAACAGCTTGAGAAGTGGGGCCTATCTTTATTTTTGTGTGTTTGTATGTGTGTATATGAGAACGCACATGTGTGTGCCTAAGTGTGGGGGCCAGAGGTCAACCTCATGACACCATCCACCTTATTTTTTCTCCTTTTTTACTGGATGCGCTCCCATTCAGCTAGGCTGGCTTACCAGGGAGCTCCAGGGACTCCCCTGTCTCTACCTCCTGAGCACTGAGGTCACATGTACCCATTTTTGTTTTCTTTTTCTACATAGTTTCCGGGACTCAAACTCAGGTCGCTATACTTGCATGGCAAGCACTCCACCAGCGGAGCTATGCCCCTGCTCCTTCTCTTTCCTTCTTAAAGCAATCCCACTGCCCAGGTCCCACCTCTCTTCCATGAGTCACTACTCAGAGGACAGGCTTTCAATGCAATGTACTACCTAAAAGCAACTGAGCAACTACTGGGGTTCACTGTATGGGTAAAAAAAAAAAACATAGCATGTGCTATGTGACCCCCCCCCCCGTTATTCTCCATTTCTTAGTGTCCTCAAACTCCTTTTCCCTTTTCCTGTAGGGCTCAGGTCATGAGCCCTTGGACTTCAGGAATGCTGTGGTCTGAATGTCTCGTGTCCTCTCGAATGCCATATCCTGAAACCTAAGCCTCAAGACACTAGATGAAGAAATACGGCCTTCAAGAAGATGCTCTCATAAATGGGATGACTGCTCCTTCGAGAGGACCAAGGGAGCACGTGTGGACGTGTCTGCAATTAGGATATACCTACAAATCACCTTTTCAGGAGCAGAGTCACCAGACAGTGGCAGACCTTGGTCCTGGACATCCAGTAAGTTTCCGCTGTTTATCAGTCACTGGGTATATAGTATTTTGACAGCAGCCGGAATAGAGTCAGACAGGACACTGGGCTGGAGAGTTTAACAGCGCTGCAACTAGTTCCCAGGTAGAGACAGGAGACTGGAGCCAGAAGGGCCGCTAGGCAGTAGCTATGGCCTTCAGTCTCGGCAATCACAGACCCAACAGAGAAAACAGCAGGGAGGGTGTCAAATACACTATGGGGCCAAAGATGACATGGACAGCCTGGTCATTCACAGAAAACTTGAACCATGACTGACTCAAGCGGTGTTTTTTAGAAATGCGTAGGCGGCAACATCAGACAGCTGCCAAGCAGGAAGCAGTCACTATGAGAAAACCCGAGGTGAGGAGTGGGGGCCTCCGGGTGTAGGGTCACTGAAGTAGGGCTTATAACTCCCTATTAAACATCCCTGTTTATGCACTGTTCATAATTTATAATGTTACCAAAGATGTGAAACAGAACCACTAAGCCACCTCCTTAAGCCTGCGTCATTTCCCATTAATCCTCTGGAAGCAACCTGCATGCAGTGAGGGTAATAAATGGAAGCAGTCTCTCAGCTGTTAACCCTCCATGTTCACAGAGCAACTAAAGCAGGGGAGGTAGATCCCACCCCTCCAGACTCTTCCAGACCCCTGCAGACCCCTCCGGATCACAGCAGCCTTCTCTCCCTGTCTCATGGAAGCCACGAAGGGCACCGTATCTCCAACAAATACATGTTGAGATTTCTCTATGTCTGACCTGGCATCAGAGAAGTTAAGTTTACTGTCAAGTGCTATTCACGGTCACCACATCCCCGTTGGGGATTGGGGCTTCTGTCATTCTGGAATTGCAGATTTCTCTTCCCTCTTTCAAGGGCTTCCTTCCAAAAGCAGTTTTGTTTGTTAATGCAGCATTGATTATAAATCCCCAAACCATAGAACAAATCTGAGCTTTTTGGCTTTTAAATTTATTTCCTTTTATTTTATATGCCTTGCCTGCAAGTACTTCTGTGTAAGAATGACAGATCTTGGAGTTAGAGACACACAGTGGTGAGTTGCATGTGGGTGGGTGCTGGGATTTGAAACCAGGTCTTCTGGAAGAGTAGTCAGCCATCTCTCCAGCCTCACAAATCAGAGTTTAAGATTCCTGGTCTGTAGTAGATAACTGTTCCTAGTCTTTACCAAGATGTTGGAAACAGGAGAGGAACCTGGCATCTCCCTAAAATAGTCTGAGTACTTGTGGATGTAGGGGAAAGCTAAACTCTTACTCTTGCATGCAACAAACAAACGGGTGTCCTCCCAAGCCTTCAAGAATTCCCAGCAGAACATCCTACAATTTAACTCTGTTCAGATGGTACCTGGAGATAGTTTCAGATCCCACAGATCTGATGGAGATGGTCTCAGATCCCACAGATCGGATGGAGATAGTCTCAGATCCCACAGATCGAATGGAGATGGTGTCAGATACCATAGACCTGAGCTCAGTCCCAACCCAGAGCAGTAGGCTACCTGTAGCCACTAGTCTTCTTGGTTTTAAATCCAAGGTTTGATGACCACCTTCTCAGGTCATTTGCTGGAGCAGCTCACAGACTCCCACACAGTGGCTGGCTTACTAGCTCAGCAAAGTCTGCAGAGGATGTAGAGAAGTCAGATGAAGATCTGTCTCAAGGGAGGGTAAGACCTAAGAGGAGCTAGGTCAGGAATCTGCGTCAAAGACTCAACAGAGAAAGATGTTCCTGGCATCTTGATCATTAAGAAGTCAATCCCAGGAAGTACTAGCAAGGGTAATGAATGGGCTCCCTAAGAGGTTCAGGTGTTGAAGACTCAGTCCTTAGCTGGAGGTACTGCCGAGAGGTGACTGGATCAAGAGGGTACCGGCTTCACTAGTGAATTAATTCACTGATGAGTTCATAGGGAGGCAGGCTACATAAAGAACTGAGACCACACTGAAGAAAGTATGTGGACAAGGGCATGTCTTTGAAGGGGAATACCTTGACCCTGACCCAATTTCTTCCAATGAAGTGATTTCTGTATTACTTAATCTTCTGTTGCTGTGATAAAACACCATGGCCAAAAGCAACTTAGCAAAGAAAGGCCCCTAAAGAGACACTGAACTCCACTAGCAGAAACGATACTTTTTTACCAACTTCCCGACAGGGAAATGTGAGGCAAACAGGCTTGAAAAGACAGTGGTGGCAGGGGTAAACCAGGCACTGGTCATTCCCACATATCCTACTAATGAAGACCAGGAAAGACAGGTATAAATACAAGTTTTGTCCCCCTAAAGTCCAACTGTAACTCTAGTGATGACCACCTGCTTTTAGCCTTGAAAGAATCAACACAGCTTGAGTGAGTAAAGGTACTAAGAGTTGGGAAAATATGGAACAGTCACCAAAGGTCTTCGATATAACGCCATCTCAGCCAAGCTACCATCATTAATTGATTCTCATAAAATTACGGTCACCGAGGCTAACCCTAGTGGCAAAGCTTTCTGCTGACGAGTATGGGTGGGGAGGAGGACAACATGCTGAAATGAAAGCCTGGCATGTGCTTCCAATTTTAAAATAAATACATTCTACCAAGGGGTGGTGAAGATCCCCCTCTCTTTTTTGTAAAGGTCACATCTGGTAACAGACAATTTATCAAAACTAAGGAGCCAACATCCATGATGTTAACCAGGACTGTATTCATTTTTCAAAGGCAAGCTGGATCTTCAGGTCTTCCATTTCCTGGGGATTCACAGCTCTAGCAACAAAAGCTATGCAAAGGCACAGACCCCTCCTCTAGCACATGGCATCTCCTGGCTTCCTTGAGGGTCTCCCATCAAACCTACCATGATGGTGTGTTCAGGAAATTTGGATCGGACCAGTTTCACGAACTCCACAAAGTGTTCCGAATACCCGTTGGCCACATCCAGGCAGATGAACTTCACCTGCGGCACGGCTTCCAAGATGCAGCTCATCTTCTCCAGATCATTCTGCCCACTGCCTGAGCTCACGGCTACATGCTACAGCAAAGTGAAGCAGAGAAGGTGTCATGAACGGCTGTATTCAAAGGAAGACGCTCCTCCATCCAGCAACCCTCAAGGTTTACCCTGAGCAGACACGGAGGCTGTGTTCAAGAAACAAACAGCAGCAGAGGTAAAAGGAGACCTGCTCCTTCCATGGTCAACCAAAACTTCCGGTTTTCTTGCCCACCCTTGACTTATACCTATCCCTGAAGCTGGGACTCAGCAACAAAACCTCCCAGCAAACACATTTGGAAATATTCAAGACCTTGTCCTCAGCTTCTACTCAGTTTTCTCAAGCTTGCTGTGTAGAACTTTTGTGCTGTGCAGCTACTGATGCAAACGTATCCTAGGGGGAAACCTTGCAGAAGGGCACCATGGGACGTTTCCAGAAAGAACAAGTGAGAACAACATTTACAGGTTAAGGACGTATGTGGCTGGATATGGAATATGCCTCAACTGGAAGTGGGCGGTCAGTGATTCTCTTCTACCGACTGAGCTCAAGGGCAGTCTGAGCTACACCATATACTAAATGATTGTTAGTATTGTCAACTTGAGAGATTCTAGAATGACCTAGGAGTCAGGCCTCTTGGGCATGTTTTTGGGAGATTACCTTGTGCGCAGTAATTGAGGTGGGAGGCCTGTGGCATCCTGGGATATATGTAAATGGAGCAAGGGAGCTGAGCAGCAGCATGCATTCATCACTCTAGGCTTCCTGACTGTGGATACATGTGACTCGCTGCTCCAAGTTCCTGCCACCTCGACCTCCCTAGCCTGACAATCTGTACCCTTGAACTGTGGGCCACATTAAATGTTCCCTTAAGTTGCTTTTGACAGAGTATGTCATCACAGAAATATAGGGAGAAAAACTAAAACATCATGTCTTAAACAAGTAAATAAAACCAGGGCATGTAGAGACAGTTCAGTGGTTTTAAGTGCTTGCTGCTCTTACAGAGGACCCAGATTTGGATCCCAGCATCCCACACAAAGGCTTACAACCATATGTAACACCAGTTCCTGAGGATACAACACCTTCCCCTGGCCTCTGTTGGTACTAGGCATACATGTAATGCACCAGACACATGCAAGCAAAGACACACATAAAAATAAGTCTTTTTTAAAATCTACACCCAGGTTGATGTCGGATTTTTGCTGTTTTGTTGTTATTAAGCAGTAGGATGCACTACCTAGCTTCATAGCATTTGCATTGTATGGGCCATTTACAAGTCATATAGAAGTGATTTAAATCTATAGGAGAATATGCATAGGCTATATGTAGATTTATCTGCAGAACTTGAGCAACCAAGAACTTTGGCATATACAAAGACTATGGAGAGATACTCTGAACAATACAGCAAAATGAAAAACTTTATATCGAGCCAGAATTATTTTATCTCCTAAGCTAACATTTTTGTAGTGGAAGCCCACACCTAATTAAATCATAGTGACAGCAGCAGCAACCATGCCAGCACTGAAAATCATTATCTCATCATAAATGATCTGCCCACAACGAGGCGGGCCCAGACCTCACTGCTGGATTTGGCTTAGAACCAGCAGAATGCACTGGATAGGAACTCAGTCATCTTATGGGAGGGCTTATAGATATCATTTTAAAACACCCATTTTCTTAGAGGAGCAGGGATACAGAGACATAGCAACTCAGCATGGAAGTCACCTAGACTGGCTAATTTTATGTCAACTTGACACATGATACAGTCATTTCTGAAGCGGGAATCTCAGTTGAAATAATGCCGCTACCGGACTGGCCTATAGGCAAGCCTGAGGTACATTTTCTTGATTGACAATTGACACAGGAGGGTCCAGATCACTCTAGGCAGTGCCACCACTGGGCTGGTAGGCCTGGGTGATATAAGAGAGTAGGCTAGGCAAATTCTAAGCCAGTGAGCAGTACTCTTCCGTGGTCTCTGCTTGCTTCAGTGCCTGCCCGTCTTGAGTTCTGACACTCACTTCCTTAGATGCAGGACACACTGCACATTCTGGAAGATGAAATGAACCCATTCCTCCACAAGCTGCTTTCTCACAGCAACAGAAACCTTAAACTAAGACATTATCATGAGTGCACAATGATTTTTAGCATGTTCAGTGATATCGTTATTATAGAACATTTTACTGGTTTCAAAAAGGATTTTAATTTTTTTTAACAGGTACTGAATCTAGGGTGTCATATACTTTTGAATCCTTATAGATAAATCCTGGCTGAACTGCATCTCAACCTTCCTTTTCCTCCTCATTACAGAGACAGGTCTTACTCAATTGCCCTGGCTGCCCCGACCTTGAGTTTCCCTTGCCTCAGCCTCTTAAGTATCTGAGATTACAGGCTATAGCACCAGGCCTGGCTCCAGAGGAACCTTAGGCATTACTCTTTTAATTCCTTCCTCCTGCTTCCAGGCCCAGGTAACCATGTCTCTGAGTATTCGCCCACCATGGGCACTTAGCATCAGTGAAATAATTCTTGTTGGTTTTTGTGTTTGGTTTGCACTTAGCAAAATGTTCTCAAAGTTTGTTCGCACTTGAATATGAGTCAGTACTTCCTTCCCTTCTGTGGCTGAACAACAGCCTATTGTATTGACAGATCATATTTCATTTATTTGTTCATCAACGACACATTTTAGTTGCTTAGTTTACATTTTCTACTTTTGGGCTATTGTAAATATCATGAGCATTCATGAATAAGTCTATGTGTGAATACATGGTTTCATTTCTTCTAGAAATAGAACCGCTGGGTCACATGGAAATTCATGCTTACTCTCTTGAATGTCTTAGTCAGGGTTACTATTGTGGTGACAAAACGCCATGACCAAAGCAACTGGGAGATGAAAGGGCTTATCTGGCTTCTGCTTCGAAGGAAGTCAGGGCAGGAACTCAAACAGGGCAGGAACCTGGAGGCAGGAGCTGATGCAGAGGTCATGCAGAAGTGCTGCTTACAGGTTTGCTCCTCCTGGCTTGCTCAGCCGGCTTTCCGAGAGAACCTAGGACCACCAGCCCAGGAATGGTACCACCAATAATGGGCTGGACCCTCCCATCAATCACTACCTAAGAACATTCCTACAGGCTTGCCTACAGCTCTATCTTATAAAAGCATTTCCTTAATTGAAGTTCCCTCCTCTCAGATGACTTAGCTGTGTGAAGTTGACATTAAACTGCCCAGCACTAGGAGTTTTTAGGTCATTGAGAAGGCAGCCTCAGCACCTACACGCCTGCCAACTACACATGAGCACTCCAACTTCTCCACATCAACATAACTCACATTCTAATGACAGCCATCCTAGTAGGGGGATAGAGTATTGAAATAAAAGGCAGTTTGTTACAATTAGGACCCCTTGTCTGTAGCCAGGAAAAGGCACTTAGATTGGGTTCACCTGGAAACCCCTGACAGGAAGCAAGGCCTTCCCCAGGCTGTGGTGACGGACGCTTTTAAAGGCGAAGCTGTCCTCACAGGGCATCCTGGCATTTGCTAAGACCCCACGAGGCAGGTTTCCTCAGCAACGCTCTGGCAGCGACCCACCAGCCTCCAAATACTTTTGACATCAGGGAAGACTTTTCTTCTCCTCGGCCCTTGTCACTAAAACGCGTCATCATCGTACCTGCAGACACTTGGGGTGGTTCTCCGCAAAATGTCTCCAGTCTTCCAAGGAGTAATGCTTGTGAACGGCTGTAAACATGGCGTGCTGGGAAACAAGATAGCTTGTCAGGAAGGAGCCAGGGAAGAAGGCCCTCCACCTGCCTGCAAGATAAGCCCCAGACAAAACCATCTGCAGCTGCCATTCAGGCCTCATTTGCTCTGAATATGTTCCTAGCAGCCAGCAAGCAAACCAAGGTGCATGCGGTGAAACAAGGGATCACAGAAATGCTCTCCGGCTTCGATAGGATTTAGACAATGTGTGTTCAGCCAGGGAGAGTCTGCCAAGAGACAAGAATAAAGGAGCTTTTCCACCCAGCTGGCTCACCTAGTTTTTGCCCACACCCAAGGCAGGTCAAGAACACATATGTAGACGGTCCCCCAGACCAGGAGAGTGACCATCCTAATGCAAGCTTCTGCTCAGCCAAACAAAGGACCTTGCCCTACACCCAAGGCCTCCACCAATACATAGCCTAAATGCTTTTTGCTGAAAGCTAGGAAGGAAGGGGATTATGTAAATAATAACCCTACATCTTTGGCTATTGAACCAGACTTGATTACCATGGGGCCAATGCTTTGCTGACACCATGGAATTCTCAGAACAGCTTTGAACAGAATTATTGTTGTAAGAGAAATGGGACTTAAAAGAAGTTAAGAAATATATAGCAAAGCTGGGTAAGGGGGCCACACCTAAAACTCTAGCATGTAGTTCCCTGAAGGCTGAGATTGGAAGTCTGGTGGCCGCGGAAGACCAGTCAGAGCTAGAGGGCAAGATGAGGGGCATAGGCAGAGGAGGAAGAAATAATTCATTTAGCAGTCAACATCAAACGTCCCTCCTCTGAGGCTTCCTCTCTGACTTCTGAGTCACCCCACACCTCCAATGCCTTACTCTGAAATTCTGACTCCCTTAATTCACACTGTCTGCGGATCCTAAAAATAGAAAACTCACAGAACCCACACACGGCGACCTCTGCCAACGCAGGTGATGGCATTCCCGGAGAACCTCCCAGTGGAAGTGGGAGGGGCACGGCAAGCTCCAGGCTATTCACGGATACCACTCAAGCACACAGACAACCCAGACTTGGGTATTGCTCCCTGAGCCCCACACTCATTTATACTGTTGATTGCTATCAACGATAACTATAGCCAGGCACCTGAGAGAATCAACTTCCACAGAGGAAAGGTTCATTTTGGCTTGCTCTGTCAAAGGGTCCTTTGCTCTTGGGGCTGTGGTACGCCAGCATATAATGGCGGGAGTACAGAGCAGACCAAAACCGTACAGAGCAGACCAAAACCGTTCACCTTATCCCCAGTCAGGGAGGAAGGGCGAGAGAGGAAGACACTGGGGACCCACACTCCCTTTCAAGGCCACTCCTCTAATGACCTAAAGACCTCCTGCCAGGCCCCATCTCCAGAGGGCTCTACCACCCTGGGAAAATCCCTTTAACACATGGACATTCAGAACACTTGCTCCTGCCACAGCTCCCGCCACAGCGTGCACGGAACATCATCACGAGCAGTCATTAATAAGACAAGCAAGGATTGGGAGGGAGAACCACCACATCCCTTTAGCAATTCATTCATTCGCCTCAGACCCCTCTCTGCAGACAGTCACACGACAATCCTCAGTCAGGTGGATGACCTCCAACTCCATTTTCTGAGTTTATAATTTGAGACTCTCTTCCCCCCTCCTCGCCGTTTGATAACGAATCCAGCGCCTCCCGCAGTCAGACCTGCCACCCACAGGGAGCTGCTTTTCCGACTAATTACATTTATCTGCGCACTTGGCAGACAGGACGAGCAGAAACAGACACACATCTCCACGCTCATCATCAGGAGACACTCTGGTCTCCGAAGTGGAAGATTCTCACCCCCAACACACAGCTCTGTGAGGCAGCAAATACCTACGACTGGTGTCCCTCCATTTCTCCTGAGGCCAGGACACGCGTCAAAAGGCACCCTGAACTTGCCTTGCGGTCCATCCATTTTAGAGATGTGTCCGGCAGATTCTGGACTCACTTTGGGGTTATATCCTGCCTCTCTACTTGACTGAAGGCCCTGGGACGAGATGTCCCTCCTCTTTTTCTGTCTGCCTCAATTTCCTCATCTGCAGAAGGAGCCTACCCCCACGAAGTTATGATAAGAATTGAGAGATACATTACAGCATAAACAATAGCACCTCCCAACACAATGCATTATGTGCTACATGCAAAGTGGCTGTCTTTGTTTTAAGGGGATGGGCCTCTCCAATATGGCATTCATCCTGCTGTCTAAGTTCCTTTTGAAAGCCTAATTTTTAAAAACATCACAGGTATCTTCACAGAGGAGACAGAGGTACAGCTAGACCATTTCACAGAGGGCAGAGTTTATGTGTGGCCTATCTTCTGACTACAGAAGCAGGAAAGGCATGTCCCTTGTAACAATCAGACTCAGCAAGGAATGACTCCAGACACCTGACGCACACACAGCCGAAAAGCTGAGGATGTAGTGACGTAGTTGAGTTCCTACCTGTGACATTACCACAGCCATCTCAAATGTCCCCACAGTGTCCATGTTGGCCACAATGATGGGAATCCCTGAGTAGGTCTGCTTTGAGTTTCTAAATGTAAAGGTTCGCTCAAGATCCACCTGTAGGCAAAAGAGAAAGAAATGAGAGTAAGCTCTTTATGTAACGCATGCAGGATTCCCAGTGTTCAGAGCGGGTGGGGAGGACACCAAGGATGGGTCTGTCCCTCAGTCCCTAGATTCTCTTAGGGCTCTGACCCAGTGTTCCACGGACAGGACAGCCCCCAAGAAAACCAAGCAGCAGGCTATAGCCACATCCAAAAGCAGTGGCTATACCCACTGCCCCCACACACCCAAATAAGTCACCAGATATTCTATGAATCCCAAGATCTATGTGAGATCTTTCCTTCAGCAGCCTCCCAATATCTCCGCCACCTTCCTTCCTCACCTTGTCTCACTCTGGCCCTAAGCACACATAGACACATTATTATTTCCCCCCACTTCCAAGCACTGGAGGGTGTTGGGATATAATAGTTGAAGATGTGTTAGATTTGTTTATACTGTGGAATATTTAATGATGCAAGGATGTGTTGTTGCATTCTTCTATGCTGCATTTGTTTAACTCTGTAAAGCTGTGTTACTTTGCCTGTCTAAAAGACCTGACTGGTCTAATAAAGAGCTAAATGGCCAATAGCTAGGCAGGAGAAAGGATAGGCGGGGCTGACACACAGAGAGAATAATTAGGAGGAGGAGTCTAGGCTCAAGAGAAGAGGGAAGAGAGAGAAAAGAAGGACCGGAGGATGCCAGGGGCCAGCCACCCAGCCACATAACCAGCTGTGTTATATAAGAAGTAAAGAATGGTATACAGAATAGAGAAAGGTAAAAGCCCAGAGGCAAAAGGTAGACAGCATAATTTAAGAAAAGCTAACAAGAAACAAGTTAAGGCCAGGCATTCATAAGTAAGAATAAGTCTCCAGATGTTTACAAGCTGGCTGGCAGGCCACCAAAGAGTAATAAAGAAAAAAATCACAGAAGGGCCCATTCCTCTTCTAGGGAGATCCATCCACTCTTCCCAAACAGCAGTGACCTTGCTTCCTGCTCTTGCCAGGCCCTTCCCATTTCACATTCACCTAGAACCACACTCCCAGCACTAAGCCACAAACCCTTGATCCCTTTGCCTTTCAGGCTCCAGCAGCTGGTTGGTAATTATGAGAGCTGGGAGGGAGATATAGTGCAGCCATCTGTTTCTGCATAGAAACACTTGTTCCTCTGACTTGCAGACAGCTGCAGGGAGGACCCACCAACTCTCCTGGAACTCCAATTTCAGTGCGCACGTGACTATGAGCTGTCAGGAACCCAGTCTGATGTTCAGCCAGGACTGTGGGCTTAGCAGGATGGTGTGCCAGAGCTGGGTCCTCGCAAAAAAAAAAAAAAAAAGCTGGCAGAAGTCAGGCAGTGGTGGTACACGCCTGTAATCCCAGCACTCGGGAGGCAGAGGCAGGCAATCTCTGAGTCTGAGGACAGCCTGGTCTACAAAGCAAGTTCTAGCACTTTTTACACAGAGAAACTCTGTCTCGATAAACAAAAATGAACAAAAAAGCTGTCAGAGTCAGAATTCCCCTTGTGACCTGGGGCAAGTTTATGCTTGAGATTATCACAGAGTAGCCATTCCAGAGACTCCATTTCTCAAATTCATGTCTGCCTGGGTTTGACCAGTGGATACCAAATGAGAAACTGGAGGATGCTGGAGGGCAAGGGTAAGGTGAGATCTAGAACCCTCTCCTTTGGGCAGCTTCTGCAGGGCTGCTGCGGCCCCTTCAGATCTGTCCGTGTTCACTCCTGGTTCTAGTTTTCCCAGAAAAGCCCATCCCCCCCCCACACACACACACTCACTGCCACCCTAGGGTGCTACTGCCAATCTCTCAGTCGCATCAGGAGGAATTCTGGTAGAGATGCCTCAGTCAGCATGAGAGCCTTAGTTAGGATCCCCAACCATGAGGAGATGGGAGGTGGAACCGGTGGATTCCTTAAAGCTCTTAGGCCAGGCTAGTCTGATAAACTTAGTCAATTCCCAGACTTTGTCTCAAATAAAAGACAGAAGGACCCTAAGGATCCACCACCTAAGATTATCCTCTGACCCCATATATGTCTGTGCACACACACACACCCCACACACGCACTGTGGGTTAATAAATCTATTGTTTGAAATATTCTGCATCATTCATTCCTTTGACTGGACCTGGACCCTGGAGGTAGGTGTGTGGCCAAGGTGAACTGACAAGGAAAAACTTGAACTTTAGGCTTCTAAAATAATTTAGTTTTACATGGACCCTGGTTGCCTGAGGACCAGCAATTGCCATTTGCAACTAGTATTCTCTAAATGTTTTTGTTCCATTCCTTCCAACTCGCACTTTACAGTCTGAACTAAGTGGAAGCACACTGTGCTGTATCCCAGAGCCGTTACCCTTATTTGTTTTCTTGCTTCTCCAAGTCCGGAAGGCTTCCTGGCTAGCAGATGTCATAAAAGGGCTGTGCTGGCCCGAAACAGCAGTCAGCGAGAGGAAGCGAGACGCTGTAAGTCCATGAACCTCCCAGGCAGTGTTCACCCCTTCCTGAATGTCCTCAGTAGGAAAGCAGGTCCTGCTGACACCCTGCAAGATGACTGAGGGAGGCCCCTCCTGGCAACTCTGCACTATTAACTGGCCTTCCTGCTCTTTGCCCAGACTGAAAACAATCAGAATTCCTGGTCTCAAATACTCTTGTAATTCTGCCCAAGATGCGTTGGAGGAAAGAGCCTCCGTCCCCACGAGATCACAATGGCTTTTTCTTGGCACACCAAAACCTATCTACATCACACACACACTTCACAGAAAAGGGAAGCTTTGACAATGAACCCTTCGCTGCCTATCTTCACAAGGCAGGTTCTTGGGGCTGGAGGTGGGGAGTTCAGCAATAGAACTTGTATTTAGCACATGCCAGGCTCTGCCAACAAACCTCTCTCCCCCAAAATGACACAAGGCAGAACCTTCCCAATACTGAGTTCTAAGAATGAGAAATGAAAGTATCTGCCCTAACCTTATCTACCCAAAACACACACACACACCCAAGACAGTCCACTCGCTCAGAGAGATAAATGCTATCCTCCAGCTTCCCTGGCCTTTACTCCACCACAGCGGCTGAATGCTCCAGATACAGCATCTCCAAAGCCCCACTCAGAACGTAGCAAACTCCCCTCCCGCACCCTCACAATAGCTTCTGTCCTTTTGGGTTAGTCAGTCTGATCATTACCGAGCATTCTGCAGGTCTAAAGTACACACCGCCACCTTTCTGAGCAGTTCAGTGTAGTGAGTCAAGCTCCAGGAGTCACTTCAGGAAATATGTGCTAACCTCCGCCACTACCCTAACAAAAACAGTCACACCTGGACAGGACAGGAAGGGACCAATATGCGGTGGCACAGGGAACCGGCCCTGCCTCCTACCCACACTTCCTTCCCAATTCCTTAAGGACACACAAGGCAATGCCTGTATGTTAAGCTCCTTAGACACCAACCAAGGCATGGCCAGAAACAACTGCCACTTGGCTTGGGGTAACAAAGGGTACTCTAGAAGCATGCCTGGCCTTTGGGAAGACATTCTGGGAAACAGTCCACAAAGGCCCCAGGATCAGATTGAAATCTCGTGGGGAGGGGCCTCCAGTGCGCTGACACCTGGAACGGGCCTTCTGGATGCTGATGTGGCCCAGGCAGCTTCTGCATCAGATAGCGCACACAGCTCAGCACCAGTGTGAGCCACAGTCTCTGAGTGAAGAACGCATCATTTGTCAGGGTAGTGCTTCCCACAGAGAAAGCCCTCTTGATGAGCTCAGCAAACATGTCAAGACTGCCCCAAGCTGCATCCATCAAAGCCTCTGTGTTGGAAACTGTGTATTTTTGGAGTGTCTCCCTAGGTGAATCTTCTGCACTCATGACTAAGAACAAATCTGGGCAAATCTTCTAACTCCACAAAGCCAAGTTTACATAGGCCGTTACGGGTTGAATTGTGGCTCCCCCAAATGACACCAAAGTCCTAACGCTAGTACCTGTGAACGGAACCTTATTCAGAAATAGGATCTCTGCAAGTGGCCAAGTTGAGATGAGGTCACGTGGGGTGTGGAATGGTTCTTCTCAAAAGGGGAAACACTTGGACACAAACGCACTGAAGGAGGACAGCTTACAGAGGTGACGTTGGCTGAGGGTTAGATGGGACATTTACATGCCAAGGAGAGCCAGAAGTGACCGGCAATCCAGCAGGAGCTGGGGAGATGCGTGGGGCAGATGCTCGCTCCATCTCACAAACAGCTTTCCGGAGAAACCTACCGCATAGACACACCTAGGTTGGGGGGCTTCCAGTGTGCCCAGCTGGGAGAGAAAGCCTCTTGACCGAGTGGCCTCTTCTGTAATTCTGTGTCATAGCAGCTCCAGGACACAGTGTCAAGGCAATAAAATAAGTAGTGACAGAAGTCAGACTAAAACTGGAACCTCCTTTCTTCTGTATAGTCTCTCCTCCCTGTCCTGTTCTCTATTCCCTATGGGTCGGACTGTTGCAGATGGGGACCGCTAGCCCCATCTCTCCTTAATGGTCCAGCAGTTATTATGGAGCTGTTAGCAGATGGGAGGGCGTTTGCATTTGCCCTGTCTTAGGACAAGCGGGTGGTTCCCTGCTGCGAAAACTCTCCGGTATCCAGCTTTCAAATCCCACATTAATATGTTAAAAAAAAAACCAAGCAAGCAAAATTCTCTTGTTGGCTGGGGCAATGGTTCAGCCTTTAAAGTGCGGGCCATATAAGCATGAAGATCCAAGTTCGATCCCCAGAACCCAAGAAAAAAGTTGGGTATAGCAGCACATGTGTAACCCCCAGGGCAGGGTGTTGCGGGAGGTCCTTCCACTCCTCCAGCCTATAGCCGCTGAGAGAGCCTTGGGGAGGGGAGAGGGGGGTGGAAACCAACAGAGATGCTTGGAGCTTATTGGCCAGACTAGACTGGTGGGCAAGTTTCAGGCCAATGAAAAACCCTGCATCAAGATCTTTTTAAAAAATAAATGATTTTAAAAAAAAGGTGGACAGTGCACGCACATGTGTGCACACACACGTACATGAACATGTACACACAAGCAAAATTCTTACTTAAGAACTGGGCTTGGGTGGTAAAGCCAGGACTGGCTCCCCTGGAAGGACACAAACCCCACGTGTATCGGATAAATCCAAAAGTCTTAACGCAATCAACCCATCCTGGGGCGCTTAATTACAGGACAACAGAAGAAACACCGAGATGGAACATGAGCGAGGCTAAGGTGGTTCCTTGAGCAGTGCCAGGCAGGCAAGTCCCATTAGGTGAGCTCATCCACCAGGCAAGAGGCTCCAGCCCCAGGAGGCTAGCCCACAGACAACTGGAAGAGCCACACCACTTAACACTTCCTCACAAAAGCTACCGCGTGAGGACAATCCTCAAGGGCACCAGTCCTCGCTGGGATGGGTATACACAGATTGCAAGATTCAACCCATGCGTGGACATTAAGAGTGGCAATCAGCACAAATTATAAAACCAAATGAGGCATGACATCATACCGTTCACATAAATATTAATATTGTACCTTCTCCTCAAGAGTCTTCCTAGTTCAGAAAACGCATAGATCCTCGCTTTGTGCCGATAGATATCTATTTATATATAAGTGGCTAACACCTAAATAAATTTTAAACAAACATTAAGAAAACAAACAAGCAATGAGGCCGCCAGATTATTAACCCTGGTCTGAGTTTAGTTACTTACTGGCTACCAGTTTCTCTAAAACAGTCCAGGTGTTTTCTCTAGTGTTATTTTTGTTCCAAAGGCTTGCCTGGTTCTTTGGCACCTGAAAGTACGCGATGAAGGACAGGCCCAGGGGCATCTAATCTGGGTGGATAAGGGTCCATTACCCCCACACCCCCAACACACACCACCACCACCACCACTTCCTGTCTAGAGCAATTCTGGTTCCAAGCAGCCTATGCCCCAGCTTAGGGAAAGTCACTTGGTTCTACTTGTTCATTGGCTAGCGCAGGAGGCGGACCTAATTCGGTAGCAACCCTCAGCTGGCAGCTGCAGGCATGGCAGTCCAGCCTGGGCACCTGAACGAGTTGTTTGCTGAGGGGATTTATTTATGGTCTTGTTTGCGAAGCAAGAGGGATGGGGCGGGCTAACTGGCTTAGCTCCCCCGTGTTTACCCAAACTCAAATCCAGTCCTTTCAGGTTGTTCCTCCTTTCCTCCTCCCACCCCCCTGAGAGTGGCTAAGCCACTGTCCAGGAACACTACTTCTCCAACCGGCTCCACCTTTCCAGAAAACTCTGTATCCTTTAAGGTCTGACCTCGGCAGTCTCCCGACTCCACCTGTTCCAAGCTTTCCTCTTATTATCGCACAGCTAACTCCCAAATGGCCTGAATGACCCTCACCCCAGCGTGTCAGTTTGCCTCACTCCGGGCTGGGGCTGCAGACTGTCTGGTACCGCAGAGTGACACCAAGAAGCAGGTCCCCAAGCTCAGCACCCGCAAGACCATTTAAACTCAAAAAGAAAAATCTTAAACTTGAGTGCTGGGGGCGCCCGGTTTTTATTGTTTTGTTCTGTTGTTTTGTCATGTTCACAACATTCCACCACAGGACCTAATGCTAAATCAGCAGAGCCAGGTCCCAGCACCAGGAGACACTGCTCCGAATCCCGAGAGTCTGCAGTTGAGTTTCTTTTCCTTTCCATCCTAGCCTCACCGTTTCCTCTCCTCCCTGAGTGCCCCTCCTGAGAGCCCTGCCTTCTAAAGTCACCGGCTACTTGATTGGTTGATCTTAGCTGCTCTGCGGTTGAGTCTCAGTGTGAACTTCCCCAAGCCCACCAACGGTAGACAGACGCATTTATAATTCCAGGCCCAAACTAGGCCCCCTTGTCACTGACCCTAAAGACAGTTCAGGTGTAAGAGAAAACCGACTGGCCTTCCCCTTTCTCAGAGCGGGGAGAGGGTGTGACAGCTCTGCCTCTGGCACAGATGAGGCACCCTGTTCCATCCCCTGCACCCACTTCCCCCTTGCCAGCCCCGAAGGCGGCATGCCAGCGGCCCCCACCTCGGCTCGGCTCTTGAGGCTGCTCCGCTTAGGTCGCAGCAGAACATCCTTGAAGTCGAGTTTAAGGTCTGCATCTATGCGGGGCATGGTGCTGGCGGTGTGCGGTGGCTTCCTGCGGCGGAGGCTGATGCCGGCGTCAGCCAGGAGCTGCGGGGCGCGTGCGTACAGCGGCGCCGGGATGGCTGTGCGCAGACCGGTGCTCCGCAAGCCCGGTACGTACACGGTGTTCTAATGCCGGTGTGCTCCGAGCCCCCGGCACGATTCCACAAGCCTGGCGCCCCTAGGGCGCGCCCCGCCCCGGTCTCTAAGCTCCGCCCATAGCTTGCTCTCCTGGCTGAGCCCCTCCTCCAGGCCCAGCTCCCTCTGCCTAAGCTCAACCAGCTCCTTCTGCCTGAACCTAGCTGTGAACCTGGACTCTGCCCGGCAGGACCCTAAAACCTCTCTCTGGGCCGGGGCTGAGCCGCGAGATGCGTGCGAATTAGAGGAAGACAGGAGACAAAGTCTCCCGTTCCCTAGAGTGTATCCTAGTCTGACTCATTGAGGGGACCAAAGGAGAAACCGGGGAAGGGGGGGCATAGTATGTAAACCAGGATGGCCTCAAAATCATAGAGTTCTGCCTGCCTTTGCCTCCGTGGTGCTGCCTCCTGAGTGAGTGCTGGGATTAAAGACGTGAGTCACCAAGCCTGGCTGTAGAATCTGACCTTTATCCACGGCAAAAATGTCAGGTCCAATGGGAACTCCCAATCCTCTCTCCGAGGGGGAAAAAAAAAGAGGAGGCCCACTGACTTAGTCGAAAATGACAGTCTGAGCTCAGCGCCCCCTGAACCCTGGCAGGGTAAACAAAAAGATAAATCAAAACTTACATGCAGCATTCCTCGGGGAAACCCCGAGAAAGGGTCACTTCCTTTGGTGTATACCTGTGATGAGCTAACTTCCAGGTGGCTCCAGCCCCTAGTAACATGCACTTCTTATGAGTGCCAAGACGCCCACGAGAGCCTTCAGGTTCTTCTCATCTCCCCAGCTCCTCCTCCACTATGCTGCATCCCAGCTAATCCACCCTCTGTCCTCCACAATGGCAACGTAATGGGCAGGACTCTCCCAGCATTTTTTTTTTTTGCTGCTCTTCTCTCTCTCTCTCTCTTTCTCTCCCTCTCTCTCTCCTTCTCTCTCTCTGTCTCCGTCTCTGTGTGTCTCCCCCCCCCCGTTATTTCTTACCCTCCCCCATAGCCCTAGCCAGTCTGCTTTTTTCTTTCTCTTCCAGATGCCCCTCTGGCTGTTCTCACCCCCCCCCCACACACACCATGTGCAATAAAAACTGTCGTGGTTTGAATAAGAAAAGCTCCCATTGGCTCATACATCTGAAGGTTTAGTAACCCAGAATGGAATCCTTTGAATGGATCAGGATTAAAATGTGTGTGCTTTGTTGGAGGAAGTGGGCCACTGGGTTTGTTTCTGAAGCCCATACCATGCCCAGTGTCGTTCCATCTGCCCATACTGTCTGTCATGATGACCCTTTTATAAGAGGTGCCTTGGTCCTGGTGTCTCTTCACAGCAATAGGACAGTGACAAAGACGAGAACCTTCTCTGGAACCACGGGGTAGCCATCCCATCACCTCAGCGGTTTCTTTACTGCACACGCACTTACAAAAAGGTTAAGGATTTTGGCTTCCCTAATTTCACTCCCAGTGTGCCCACCACGTGTTGAGTCAGGCCTCGAGTGTGCTGAAGAAGAAGCCACTGGGAGGTTAGCAAAACAGAGGACCGGGACAGTGTAACTCAGTGACGAAGTGTGTCCCCAGTGTTCCAGCTGGAGCAGAAAAATGAAAGAGGGAGCAGAAAAAAAGAAAAATGAGACTTAGGTAAATTAAGTGTCTTGGGGCCTCTACCTAGTTTGAAAACTTGGCTACGTTCCAGTTGGGTGACCTTGAGGGTGTCTAACTTGAGTGTTTTCATAGGGTGAAAAGAAACGTTAGCGCAGGGGTGGTGGAGCGAGCCTTTAAGGCCAGTACTCTGAAGAAAGAGGCAGGCAGATCTCAGATATCTGTGAGGCCTGCCTGATCTACATAGTGGTCTACATAGTGAGTTCCAGGACAACCAGGCCTTTATGGAGAGACCCTGTTTCAAAAAAAAAAAAAATACAATTAACTATTTGACAAATTTTGGCTGTCTTGGTTACTTTATATTGCTGTGATAAAACACCCTGGCTGAGAGCAATGTGAGGGAGACAGGGTTTATTTTACCCACAGGTTACAGCCCCTTATCATGAAAGCCAAGGCAGTTTCTGAAATACATACTGTGGGAGGCATTCCCTTTGCCAGCTTGCTCTCCTTAGAGAAGCTCAGCTAGCTCCTTATGCCCAGGTCACCTGCCCACAGTGGGCTGTGCCCTCCCACATCAATCATCAATCAAGAAGATGTCCCACAGACTTGTCCACAGAGCAATCTGATGGAGGCAATTTCTCAGCTGAGACTTCCCAGGTGACTCCAGCTTGCGCCACGCGGACAAAACCTTATCGGCTATTTGGAGTCACATGTTCCTTATATTGTAGAGCCTCCATTGCTAACTGCACCTGGCGGGACTTGTCAGCAATAGCAGGAACAGAGACAGAGTACCACGCTGTCCATTGCAGCAGCCCCAATTAAGTGTCTTAGACCATATATCCCATTTTGGTGGCTAGACTGACATCTCAAAAGCGCACTAAGAAACTCCTCCCTTTTCCATGTTTTGAATGAGTGACATTAGAGGGTACCTTGGGTACGATTACAATCTGATAAGACAAAACTAAAACCTGTTTCAGTGTGTGTCCTTTTACTGGAAATGTGGCTGAAGGAGTTATTACTAGAAAATTGCAGGTTCACAGCTGGAAAAGAAAAAGCAATTTAAAGAAATGTCCTGAGTTTCTTTTCTGTTGCTCTAATAAGACACTGTGGCCAAGGCAATTTATAGAAGAAAACAGAGTTTATTTGGGGCCTACCATTTCAGAGGGTGAGTCCGTGACCACCAAGGCAGAGGCAGGCAGGTAGCCATGGCGCTGCAGTAGTAACTTAGAGCTTAGATCTTGATCCACAAACACAAGGCAGGGAGAGGTGGGGTGGAGGGGTGGAGGTGGAAGAGAGAGAGAGCGAGAGCAAGAGCGAGAGAGAGAGAGAGAGAGAGAGAGAGAGAGAGAGAGAGAGAGAGAGAGAGACTGGGAACAGAATCATTTGAAACCTCAGAGCTCAACCCCAGTGACACACCTCCTCCAACAAAGCCCAAGGCCCTAATCCTTCCCCAACAGTTTCTCCAACTGGGGGCCAAGCATTGAAATATTTGAGCCTGTGGGGGCCACTTGCATCCAAACAGCCACAACAAATGTTCACCCTGCTGGAATTTTTGATTCTCAACACAGTAGGAGACTTCAGCCAGACTCCAGGGTGAGTGGCTCCCTTTCCCTTCCCCGGTTCCAAAATTTCCCCTGTCTTTCTAGCCTGCCTCAGGACCACTTTCATTTCCTTCCTGTTCTCTGCAGGCTCGCCCATTCTCTGGGAACAAGCATGTGGCCCAGCTAACCATAAAAACCCTGCTGCCCAATACTCAGTCACCTTAACACACGTGTCCACAAATGATCGAGGTCTTAGCCCATCCCATGTGCTCTCATTATCTTGCTCCTCCCACCCCCACCCCAGGAAGCTCACGCATTTTCATGGAAGGAAATCAAGCTTATCAAAGAGAATGAAAATGACCACACTGGGGCCAGCCAGTGAAATATTTAAGGCCCTTTACAAACTGTGGAAGCCAGCCAGCGAAATAAACAAAAATCAAAAAAGTAAATGTGCTTTGTGTTCATTGTCACGGTCATTGTCTTAAAGGAAAGCCCTAGGGATCTGTCCTTGGGTACTCTCTGGTACTGAAAAGACAAACGTCCACAGAGGTCAAGCCTTGTCTTCTCTTTCTGGAATAGTCTATCTGTTCCTTTAAAAACTCTGTATAGTTTCTAATTCTTTCCCACACAGTTATATAAATATTTCTTTCAGACTGAAATAGTCTCTTCTGGAGGGAAGACGTTTAGGGGCTCAGGAAACAAACAAGACTCTCAGGGTCCCTCCCCGAGGTACACAGGCTACATGCAATTGCTGGGGAGAAGGAGACCCCAGTGCTGTAGCTGTCTGCAAGTCCCACGGGAGCCATGGGGCTCCTCTGAGTTTGCCTGCTCTGGGCTGCGACTTTTCAACAATCCAGCTGATTTTGAGTCACTCAAGCTCCTGGATGTAAGGTCAGTAACGTCTTTAATTGGTTTACCAAGCTGGATCTAGACATAAACTTCCCAGGAAGAGAACCCTGACACAGGCCATCAGGGACTCTGCTTCTATCTGTGTCCTCAGTGCTTTACAGACACCAGCATGTTCATTATCTGGCCGGCAGAGCCAGCTTCTCCATAGACTTACACAAAATACAGGTTCCAAAGCCTGGACCCCACCCAGGGTTATTGAAGTAAAATTTGCATATCGTCAGATTCTCAGTGATTGTTATGCTTGATAAGACAGGAAACTCCCAGCAAGGCGGCTGCCCGGGGTCATTTATTAACTTTTATGAATACTGACTGAGCAGCTGGAGCCACATATGTTAGGAAGAAACCGTATTTCATTGCATTTGCTTTATCTTTTTGCTAAATAAGATTTTTTTAAATCACATTTATTTTATTTTTTTATTTTTATTTTTCAAGACAGGGTTTCCCTGTGTAGTCTTGGAGCCTGTCCTGGAACTTGCTCTGTAGACCAGGCTGGCCTCGAACTCACAGAGATCTTCCTGCCTCTACCTCCCAAGTACTGGGATTTTAGGCATTCACCAACACTGTTTGGCTAAAATCACATTTATTTTATGTATATGGGGATAACGGGGTGGGTACAAATGGTGGCCAGAGAACAATCTGCTTTGGGATTGAAGTCAGGTCTTCAGGACTGGCAGCAAGTGTGCCTACCCACTGAGCTATCCTGCCATTCCCTAAATAAGATTTTTAAGCAATAACCTAAACAAAAAAAATTTTTTAAACGTATATTAATCGTAGTTAAAATATTAATTATAATTAAATAGTAACTAAAAATTACTCAGAATACCCAGATTGCTACTTCTGTGAATGAATCAAAACTTCTGCCAAGGGACCAAAAGTACATATTTAACACCAGCTCCTTCCTCTGAGTGACAGGCACCTTGCAAAGAGTTTTATTCTATTTTCTTGACTCATCCTCACAAACCCTATGCCATTAACACCCTGGTCACCATCACCATCATATATATAAATGTGTAAACCCAGGCTTATAAAACTCACTCCAGTCAAACAGGGAACTGGGCAGGTCAGAGCTAAGTCAGGGACAGCTTTGTGCCCTGACTTATGTCACAGGACATCATACGATACCTCAGCTTCCAGAGGTTTCTTCGAGTCTATGAACCCCAACCGTTTTTTTGAATAAGATATTTCAATAACTTCTCACTGAAACTGAGCAGTGAAGGTAGACCACGGAACGCCGCTGAACTAATCCAGCTGATTTTGTTGTCATGGAGACCACAGATATTTGCATACTTCACCTCAACTCTTGAGGTCACGCAGGTCGAATTCTAAAGCGTAGCGTCTATCGAATGTGCTAGGAGAGCTTGCCGGTTAGTGAGTTCATGAACAAACTCTCGCGTGACTACAGCCCAGTTTGCTCACATTCTCACACCCATATCTCAGCACATTTACTTTCTTTTGTACTTCTTAATCTTCTGTTATAACCCTTAAAGCATGATTTTCAGGGTTATACTTATAGACAAACTTTTAAAAAGTTTTCTATTGATTTTTTTTTTTTTTGCAGGGAGGGGGAATTCAAAACAGGGTTTCTTTGTGCAGCCCTGGCTGTCCTGGAACTCACTCTGTTGTAGACCAGGTTGGCCTTGAACTTGGAGATCTGCCTGCCGCTGCCTCCCAAGTGCTGGGATTAAAGCTGTGTGCCACCACTGCCTGGCTGCTCTAGAATTTTTAGAGTGTGGCTCTGTTACTATATTTGTTTATGCTCGATTAAGAAAAAGAACCCGAGAAATAGCTCAAAGGTGCCCATGATGCAAGGGAAGGGGAGACAGCGCTGTCCTGGTTGAACCAGATCCTGTGTATCCTGAGGTCATGAATTTTATTTTCAGCCCTGGAGCTGAGGTCTGGTTGAAGTAGATGCTTCTCTGTAGGCTGCATCCCTGAAAGTAGGTGCGTAGGAACAAAGAAGGAATAAAAAAAATAGCACTCAGTGGTGGTCTTGTGGTAGATGCTATTTAACATTGATTCATTTTCATCTGAGCCAAGGTTTGAAGTAATAATTCCCTGCCCACACTAAGTGTGCTGGCTAGTCTTATGTAAACTCGACGCACAAACCAGAGTTATCTAAAAGGACGGAATCTTAATAAAGAAAATGCCTGCATAAGTTCCAGCTGTAGGAATTTTCATAATTAATTATTGATGAAAGGGGGCCCCACCCATTGTGGGTGTGCCATCCCATGGTTGGTGGTCCTGGGTGCTCTAAGAAAGCAAACTGTACAAGCCATAGGGAATATGCAAGCGACAGAGAGCAAGCCCGTAAGCAGCACGCCTCCATGGTCTCTGCATCAGCTCCCACCTCCAGGATCCTGCCTTGTTTGAGTTCCTGTCTTGACTTCCTTCAGCCATGAACAGTGATGTGGAAGTGTAGGTCAAATAAACCCTTCCTCCCAAGCTTGCTTTTGGTCATGGTGTTTTGCCATGGCAACAGAAACCCTAAAAGGCATCTGCTCTAAGAAGGCCTCATTCTTAGGACTGAGCAAGTACACGGGGCACCTCTGAGAGTCAGACCACCATCATCCTCTTTTCCTACAAGGCTTGATGGTAAATTCCTGTAATCCCAGCACTCAGGAGGCAAAGGCAAAGAGCATTGAGAATTGGATGCCAAACAGCATCCAAAGCAAGACCACATCACCATCTCCCAATATATGCTATTTTTCAAGTCCCAGAATGGCTTCTTAGAGTTGAGGGCATGCATGTCTATAATATTGGATCATTTTAATATCTGCCTCATTAAAATATAATTCGTATTTTGAAGAGTTTATCTTTCTGAAATCTACAATTCAGAGATTCTTTTGTCTCTTCTCATAACTGTATGACAATTACTATGATTTTAGAACATTTTCATCACCCCCCAATCTCTTATGTATAATCAATTATTTATATGAATAATTTCTCTCCAAGGCCCAGGCTTGACCAACCAGTTGGTGATGGTCAGTAGTGTCTGCGTGACCTGTAGGCTGCGCTGCTGATTTTCTTAAATTTTGCAACTATGTGCATCATTTAATTTACTTTCCAACCTATTATCAAGTTCTTACAAAAGGTTTTTTCTTCTCAATTGCTTTGGAAGTTGACCCCACACCTGAGATGCCATTGGAAAGGTGAGCATGGAATCAGAGATCCCACGCATTTAACTTTGAATTCCGAATGAAATCTCTATAAGTGGTTTCAGTTTCTGGCCAACCAGAAACAGGGCCAAAAGTAAATTTTAAAGGGCTTCATTCATAACAAGAGCAGAGTCCTTTATATCTGAATGTTGACCATATTCTGCATCTTCACTTCCATCAATATACCTGACAACCTCCCCTCTGCTTCAGTTGACACACACATACACACGTGTGCACACAGGCTTGCACACATGAATCCGTGTGTGACCTTGAAATATATTATACCGAGTTTTGTAAATTATTAATGTCACACATCGAGTAGCCTTCATCTAAAGATCTGGAATCTCACTGAAATTTAAATGCTGCAGCCAGATGCCACAGTACACGCAAGACCTCCACACTCTGATGAAAACAGTCATTTCTGTTTTCTGGTGCCGAACATTTCCTACGAGAGAGTCTCAACCTGTGCCATACCCGGTGCAGCAGCAACCACAAGCCGCCAATTCACAGAACATTGTGGGGTTAGATACTAATATTAAAAATGGAAAATCTGAGAGGCGAACTCATTTTTTTCCCCTTTTGTTCCTGAAACAGGCTTTCTTGTAGCTTGGTATGTAGCTAAGGATTTCCTTGAATTTCTGAGCTTCTTGCTCCATCTCCTGGGAGCCAGGCTTGCAGGCTTGTACCACTAGTACCAGCACATGCAGTGTTGGAGATGGCACCTCGTGCATTCAAGTCAAGCACTCTGCCAGCTAAGCCATATGCCCAATCTGTGAGCTGACTTAAAAATTCCAATGCCTGGGCCAAGAGATAGCCAAGTGGTTAGCCTCAGTGGCTGCTCTTCCTGAGGACTTGTGTTTGATTCCCAGCACCCACATAGCTAATTACAACCGCCCATAACTCTAGTCCCAGGGGGTCCAATGCCCTCTTCTGCCCTTCATTGTAGATTTGTGGGTGCCGGGCACACACAAGGGGTGCAAAGATATGCATTCAGACAAAATTCCTATGCACTTAAAAATCAAACATCAGAACACCTGATCTAGTGGATGGTTGCCCTACCACACCCCACTACCCAGAATTGATTTTCAGGTTGGGCAGTGGGAGCCTCTAGTGAGCACAGCTGATAAAGAACACAGGTCAAACACACCAAGTTACTTTCCACTGCAATGTCTGCCGAGAAAGAAAATAAGAAAATGTAAATTTAATTTGCTGGTCATGGAGTAGCAAAATTGTGTGTGTGTGTGGGGGGGGGTTTGTTTATCTAATTAAGCAACTCAGAACCATTGTGATTGAATTTAGGCTACTAAATATACCACCCTGTAGAGGGGGCTTGGCTTCAGGACCTGCCTTTAAATGTGGCTGGAGATGCCCCCCAGGGTGGCAGCTGTTATTTAAGGTTGTTAGTCTTTCAATTAGTCTCTTGTAACCATCTCATTACTTGCTTCTTGCTATTAAAGTCTTTCATGTTACAAGTAAAGCGGAAGGGAAGAAAAGAGCCCCCTAACTAAGATTCCCTGTAGAGTCGACCTTTAATCTGATGCTGTATTGGAAGGTTCCACATGGTTTCTCTTCACGGAGATGGAGCCTCCATGTCTTAACTAAATGTCATAGTTGGTCAGAACAATGTGTTTCATCGGTGCAGCAGGTTAGTTTTTCTTTTTAAGATTTATTTCTAGTTGTGTAGTGTGTGCGTGCGTGCGTGCGTGTGTGTGTGTGTGTGTGTGTGCATGGGAGTGCATGGGGGTGTGTGATTATGGACTCATGAGAACGGGAGCCTGTGGAGACCAGAAGAGAGCTACAGATCCCCTGTGAGCTGCTCAGCATGGGTGTTGGGAACTAAATTGTGGTCCTCTGGATAAGTAGCAAGTGCACTTAGCCACTGATCATCTCTCCAACTGCTACTTTTGCTTTTTCTTCATCCTTTACCCCGTCATTATCTCCTCTAGAGACCACTTTTAGAAAGTCATGCACCTGGAAATTCTTAATAATGTGTAGGCTAAAATAACCACATTTCTAGGTAACTACAGATACATGACACAGGTCATAATTTGTCCCTTCCAATTTGCAAATCTCTTCCTCTCCTGTGTGGTCCTCTGCTCATAAACTCCTGTTGGGGGCGTTAAATAAGAATGGCTCCCACAGACTCATGTGTTTGACTGCTTGGTCACAGGAAGTGGCACTATTAGGAGGTGTCTCCTTGATGGAATAGGTGTGGCTTTGTTGGAGGAGGCGTGTCCCTAGGGCATGGGCTTTGAGGTCTCAACTGCTCAAGCCAGGCCTAGTGTGACTTTCCCTTCCTGCTGCCTGCCGATCCAGATGCAGAGTTCTCAACTGCCACCCCAGCGTCACATCTGCCTAGGTGCCATGATGATAACGCACTAAACCTCTGAAACTGTAAGCCAGCCCCAATTAAATGGTTCCCTTCCTAAGAGCTGCCGTGCTCACGGTGTCCTAACTAGAACTCCGTCCTTCTTTCCTTAATCGGCTTTTGTCTGGTATTTTGTCAACACGGTGAGACAGTAAGCAATGTCCAGTGACCTCCTGTCTGAGGGTTTCCTCTCTGGTCTCTATACCATGCTTTCTAGGTGCTATGTGGAAACATGAATGTGGCAACAGGTTTGTAGAAGGTTCCATCTCCTTTTCAGGTCCAGAAACAGAGTTCCTATCTCCCCATCTCACCAGTGTTCTCTATAGTGCCTCCATGCTTCCCCAACTCCTCACCAGGACACCCAACATAATCTCTTCAATGCCTTAAGTCTCACCAAAATCTGCAAGAATGATGGCCTCTGCTTAAGCTCTACAAAGACTTCCCAGGCCATATGTATGTGTGTGTGTGTGTGTGTATATGTATATATGTATACATACATACATATATATATATCAATAGCTCTGTGATGCATGTGTGATAGGAGAATTAGAAGGTACAGGAGGTGGCTGGGTCTATGGCTCAGAGGCAGTTTGTCTAGCATGCACAAAGAGCTCAATCTCCCGTCCTGCAGACAACAACACACACATACTCACACAGGGACCCAGGGATGGCGGCTCATGCCTGCAGCTCCAGTACTTGGGAGACTGAAGCAAGAAGGTTGTGAGCTCGAGCCCATGAGACCAACATTTTGGTCTGCTAAGTACTCCTGCCATGGCATGCCACCACAGGTCCAAAGAGATTGAGGTAAGATGGCTATGGATTAAACTTTCAAAACCCATAAGCCAAAATGAACATTTTGCCTTCATAAATTGATGAATCTCAAGTATCAGTTACAGTATCAGAAAGCCAACTCAAACTTTTTTAAAAAAAATAATATTGCTTATAAAGTTGCTTAACTACAAACAACTGCTGAACACTTGCCCAGCGTCACACTCTTGAGCATGAGGGTCAGTGATCCCTATCAAGACCTATGATGGTGCTAGCTAGCACTTGTTAAAGAGATGCTATGCCCTAGACACTGTTGGATGCTTGGAGTAACTGTGTTATCCTCACCCCCAATTCCAGCAGGCATTCCCTGGGAACCCACAGACTACTCAAGCCAGGAGAGCAGGTAGGCTGACTGCAGATCTTCACCTCTCCCTCCTCTCCTCCAAGTCCTCTTGTCTCACCCCTGTCTCTGTAGCAGACCACCGATGTGGCCTCCTCCTTCGTGGATCACACAGCTCTCCTCCAACCTTCGTCTCCACTCATCTTGTTAGCACAGCCCCCAAACTCCTGAAGATAGTCTCTGGGAACCCTACCAGCCAAGCCCACCAGTGAAGAAAGTAGGCCAGCGAAGCAGGTGGGCAAGCTTCAGCTCTCGGTGTTCCTCCTCTCCTCCATGTCCAACCCCACAGTCCCATGCCCAGCTCTGTGGCAGACTCCGCCCACTTTCCTGGGGGACTAAGCAGATCCGAGGAAAACACCCTGTTTTCCTCTCTCCTGTGGCCCCTTTCAGACTGCTAATCCCATACCCATTCCTAAGTATCAGCTCCTAAAACTTAGAAACACATTTTACCTGGGATCACCCCCCAGTGGCCACACCTATCCGGATCCCAGAAGAATTTCTAACCAGGCAACATGCAGCCTCCACACTATCCCAAGAACCAGAGAGGGCAACAGAAATCAAGGAACAAAACATTCACCCAACAAAAACAAGACTAGATATCAGCACCTAGAATTACAGTCTTCCCAAATCCAGGAGCCTAGATGCCAGCATAAAAACAATCATTAACATCCAGGACAATATATCTCTACTACAGCCCAGCAGCCCCACCACAGCAGGCCCTGACTCTAGCAGCACAGCATAAGCACAAGAAAAAGACCTTTAAAAAACCTTCATGAATATGATAGAGATCCTTGTGGTGGTTTGAAAGAAAATGGCCCCCAAAGGGAGTGGCACTATTAGGAGGTGTGGCTTTGTTAGAGCAGGTGTGGCCTTGTTGGAGGTAGTGTGTCACTGTGGAGGCGGGCTTTGAAGTCTCATATGTGCTCAAGTCATACCCAGTATCTCAGACCACTTCCTGTTACCTGTGAGTCAAGATATAAGAACTCTCAGATCTCCTTTAGCAGCAGGTCTGCCTGCATGCTGCCATGCTTCCCACCAGGATGACAATGGACTGAACCTCTGAACTGCAAGCCACCCCAATTAAATGTTTCCTTTATAAGAGTTGCTGTGGTCATGGTGTCTCTACATAACAATAAAAACCCTAACTAAGACAGTTAAAGGGGAAATGAACAAATCCCTTAAAGACATCTATGAAAGTACAAACAGTGGAAGGAGATAAATAAAACAACTGAAGACCTGAACGTGGTAACAGAATCAGTAAAGAAAACTCAAACTGAAAGAAATCTGGAAATGAAAAATTTAGAAATTCAAACAGGAACCTCAGAGACAAGCATCACCAGCAGAGTACAAATGATAAAAGAGAGAATCTCAGGCAATGGTAAAAGAAATGGATACATTAGTCAAAGAAAATGTTAAATCTAAAACATAGATTCTGGCACAAACCATTCAGGAAGTCTGGGACACTATGAAAAGACCAAATTTAAGAATGGTGGGAATATAGAAGGTGAAGAAATCCAGGTCATGGACAGAGAAAATATTTTTTTAAAAGATCACAGAAGAAAATCTCCTTAACCTAAAGAAGAGATCTATCTATCTATCTATCTATCTATCTATCTATCTATCTATCTATCTATCTATCTATCTATCAAGCTTCAACAGCATACAGAACATCACAATAGACTGGACCAGAAAAGAAAGTCCCTATGGCCTGTAATAATCAAAACACTAAATGTACAGGACAAAGAAAGAATATTATAAGCTGGAAGGGGAAAGAACAACTACCATACAAAGGCAGACATATTAGAATAACACATCACTTCTCAATGGGGCCTCTAAAAGTCAGTAGAGCCTAGATAGTTGTCTTGAAGAGTCTCAGAGACAATAGATGCCAGCCCAGACTTCTATGCCCAGCAAAACTTTCAAACATAATAGATAGAGAAAGAAAGACATTCTATGACAAAAACAAGTTTAAGCAATGTCTGTCTGCAAAACCAGTCCTACAGATGTTCCAGAGGGAAAACTCCAAACAAAAGAGGTTAACCAAACCGAAGAAAAGACAAGGAACAAATAATCCCAGACTGACAAATCAAAAGTGTACACACACAATCCCTACCACCACAAAACAACAAAATAACAGAAATTAACAAGCACACTCATTGATATCTGTCAACATCAATGGTCTCAATTGCCCAATTTAAAAAAAAAGGACAGAATAATAGAATGGATGTGAAAACAGAATACATCTTTCTATTGCATCCAAGAAACACACCTTAACATCAAGAATAGACATCATCTCAGGGTAAAAGGATGGAAAAAGATATTCCAAGCAAATGGATCTAAGAAGCAAGCTGGGGTAGCCATTTTAACATCTGACAAAATAGATTTCAAACCAAAACTCATCAGAAGGGATAGGGAATGACATTATATACTCACCAAAGGAAAAATCCACCCAGAGGACACTGCAATTCTTAACATCTAGGCACCAAACACAAAGGTACTTGAGTGTGCAAAAGAAGCACTACTATAGCCTAAGTCACATATTGACCCCCTTCACAGAATGACAGTGGGGTGTTAGGCCATTCAGATAAAAACTAAACAGAAAAATGCTGGAGTTAACTGACATTGTAAACCAAATGGGTCTACCAGATTTCTACAGAACTTTTCATCCAAACACAAAAGGGTAGACCTTCTTCTCAGCACCTCATGGGACTTTCTCCAAAACTGATCACATACTCAGACACAAACCAAGTCTAAACAGATACAAGAAAATTGAAATATCCTGCATCCTGTCTGACCACCACAGATTAAAACTGGATTTCAACAACAACAGAACTAACAGA
>NC_022018.1:49246889-49247614 GCF_000317375.1 Microtus ochrogaster | reverse complement strand
ATGATACAATCTATATTTTCTTTCAAACCACCACACTCCCATGTCATATATAAATTTAATCCTTGAGCTACAGCTGAAGCCTCACATATTCCTTTAAATGACCATCCTAAGTATTATTATCCCTTCCTTTGTAAGCTGTGGGGGTTGGGAGGAAGGCCAGTTGCAGTGCTATTTCCAGCAGGTTTATTCGGGGGTCATCTGCCATCTTAAGTGCCACTCAGAATAGCACCTGCGAGGCCCCACTGCCGGTTCCACACTCTTGCCCTTTTCTGATCCTAAATTAGGTTCTGCTTATCAAGGAACCAGTTACATTCCTGTATCCTGTTTGCATGGTGTCTGTCCTGAATCCTGCTCGGAGCTGCATGGACACCAGCCAGCCTGACTTCAGTTAGGTGAGTTCAGCAGTCAGAACCTACTGTCACTCAAAGAAGTTCTCTCCAACCACAGCAGATGCTGGGTAGTGCAGGTGGGTCCATTCTATAACATAGCTGTGAGCTCTGAGTTAGCAGGCGTGGAGCAGCGGCCCTCCTGGAGACATTGGGTTAGACTCCTTGCAAGAGGGATATTCCCAGCATCCTCATCCATCAATCACACATGACCTTATTTTACAAGTGCTCCTAAGGAAGATTCATGTATATAGTAATGGTAGCTCCATTTCACTGACATCATAGCCCACAGCCCTAGCACTCCAGCCCCAATGGAGCTTAGATAACACGCACATATAT
>NC_022018.1:49225796-49246540 GCF_000317375.1 Microtus ochrogaster | reverse complement strand
GCTACAGAGAAACGCTGTCTCGAAAAACTAAAAAAAAAAAAAAAAGAAGGCAGGACATCCACTGGTCCTTCCAGGAATGCACACCCCAGGCAGATGAAGCCTTCTGATGCTCAGTACCTGTATTTAAAGCACAGGGAAGGTACAGTGAGTATGGTTTGGGGGCTGAAAATACATTGTGGCTCATAGGCAGACTTTTTGATTGTAGAAGCCATGCATAATGATAGTGGACATTAGAGACTGAGAAAGGGGTGTGTGTATGGGGTCAGGGTAGAAAAAAGATTGTTGGGGCCACTAAAATGGCCAGAGGTTTGTTTATTTCCAAGGTCCCTTGCTCCTTTGGGGAAGGACCTGAATTGTTCCTTGCACCCACATGGCAGCCCATAACATTCTGCCTCACTAATTGCTGGGGATCAGATGTCCTCTTCTGGCCTCTGTGGGAACTGCACACAGGTTGTACATACATATCCAGGCAAAATATTTGTAAAATAAAATTCTAAAATGCATTAAAAGATCATGCTTCCCTTGATGCTATGCACCCTGTTCAGTCATTAGATATAATATTAAGTGTCTTCCCTCTGGGTTGCAAACAATGATCCATGGTACCTGGCCATGACTTCTGGGTCTTGAGATTAGCAATTTGGAAAGACAAGTACTAGTCTGTATGGAACAGGACAGGTAAGTACCTGGAACGGTAAGACTTCCATAGTCCAAAGCCACTCCTCTGCTCTGGGAGAATTTAGAACCAGAGAAATACCCAAGGGTACCAACCCCATAGCATTCTTTTCATTTTAAAGTATCCGCTCATATTTGTTATGCTTAGGAGAATTTCATCATTTGGTGAAATAGGTAGGCATGCTGATTCCAACTTAAAATACAAAGTGGAGCAATTGAATTAGATTTACTATTTTAAGGTAACTTTCTTACCAGGTTTAAATGCACAAGAGGACATAAGCTTCAACATATTTATTCTTTAATTTATTAGATTTTATAAGAGTTATTTAAAGGCATAGGGGTATCTTATTTGTTAAGTCAGATAACTGAAGCCCAGAAGAAGGAAATGTAATATTCAATATATTAAATTTAAGTATTCAGGCTAGCTATGCTAGGAGTGATTTAATTTGCAAAGAGGACTAACCATTTTTTATAGTTTTGCTCATGTCAAGCTGTACTAAATAAAATAACACAATTAGAAATATAAATCTGAAAAAATTAAAAATAACTCTGGCTGGGTATGGTGGTTTATGCCTGTAACCTCAGCACTCAAGAGATTTATCTCAAGAAACAAGAAAGTGGTTTTTATTTTAGCTTAAAAACATAGATTAGTTTTCAAACTAATTTAATCATTTGCTGTCATCTAGATCCGAAATATCCCCAAAGGTCCTCAGAAAAAAAGTCTTGCTCTCCAGCTTGGCATTATTGTAAAGTGTGTGTGTGTGGGGGGGGCAGTGCTTTAAGTGTCAGGGCCCAGGGGAAGGTCTTTGGGTCACTGGAGTGTGATCTTGAAGGTGACAGTGAGCAGCTAGCTGCCCTTCCTCTTTCTCTTTGCTCTCTCTCTGTCCTGAGGTGAGCAGTTCATTCCTGGACATGATCTTGCCATCATAGGCTGCTTTGCCACAGATGGAAAAGGAAAAGGATCTACCCACCCTTGGCTGAAACCTCCACAACTATGATCGGAGACAATCATTCCTTCTTTTTAGCTTAATTATCAGAGGCATTTTGTTACAGTACTATAAAGCTGACTGACACATAATTTGAATTTCAGTACACAAAAATTTCGCATATCCGACAAGTCTGTCTCACTGTGCCACACCAAGCAGGGATCATGTTCCCTTCATCGACACTTGCCTGATGTTCAGGTGCTTGAAGCATTAGCAATCCACGGTGCTGATACTCCTCTCTTTCTGTGAGTTGAGCGTAAGTGAAAAATTGTTCCTTGCTTGGTTTTCCTGTAGGTCTCGTTCCTCATCAACCATGAGTTTATGATATTTATTTCGGTCAATGTTCATTTTTGCTGTTCTGCCCATACACCACTCTTCAGTACATCTAAGAACCTCGTGTCCTCCTCTGACCTCAGCATCTGCCTGGGGCATGTACACACACACACACACACACACACACACACACACACACACACACACACACATTATCACACATACATGCTTTTTTAAAGCTTAGAAATCACAATCCATTTGAGATCAGTAAATTTACTCACTCTCGGATTTTTAATACTTGGGTAATATCATGCTTCTTTCTCTTTAATTTCCTAGTCTGTGATCTCTGTGAAGCATGGTTCAAATAAGAAGCAATCTGATTTGACTTCTCCTAGATGAGCCTCTGGTATTTGTCGGGAGCTGTTTTAAGAAATATCATGGAGATCTCAGTAGTCCTCATTGTCCGCTATGTTCAGCGAGTCCGGTTTTATCCCAGGCTTTTTCAGACGAGGGAGGGGGACTTGGTTGGGGGAGGGGGAGGGAAATGGGAGGCAGTGGCAGGGAAGAGACAGAAATCTTTAATAAGTAAATAAATTTTTAAAAAAAGGAAAAAAAGAAATATCATGGAAGGAGAGTGAGCGGAAGGATAACATCTCTGCGTGTATGGCTCATCTTTGGAGACTATACAAAATTCCAGGAATCTTTGAATAATTGACCCATTGAGCCCCTCTTTGGAACTATCTTCTGAGTGGTAAGGTTGATTCATTAGCTCAGTCTGCAGGTTCAGCTCTCTCCATTCTAAATCTCTTAACTCATATGCTGACATACACTTATAATTCCAGCATCTGGCAGGCCAAGGCAGGAGAGTAAGGAGTTCGGCACCAGCCTCCAACATATAATGTGCCCCAGCCCAGTCTGGGTTCCATGAAATTCTGTCTCAAAAATAAACACACAAACAAAACAACAAAAGATAATGGCAGCAGCAACAGCCAGAAGGATTCTTAACTGTTGTCAATATCTTGAGACAAAGGGAAGAGCCCACTTGCTGCACATGGGTCACACATACTGGGGAATTCATCAAGAATATTACTCAGCTCTAGAGACTGGGAAGCTCATGGATGTGACACTGGTATCCGCTGAGAGCCTTCCTGTGAGTGAGTGCTCTCTACAGAGTCTCAATATGGTGATGGGTGACAAACACCAAGGAGACTTACAGTCTCATGGACTGAGAGACCACCAGGTTCTCAGGCCCTCCAGTGCAAGACAGTTATTGCTGGGCTACATAGACTGTCTTATACATGCCAGTCTAGTGTGCCCCCGACACACACCGTCAGTTCTGTCCTTCTAAAGAGCCCACCACAGAGTTCTATGACCACCACTAACTCCAGAGGGAATTGTCAGCATCCATGTTGTCAAAAAGAAGAGTCTGGAATTCATATGAGGTCCTACATGGATCCACGGGGCCTTTCTTGCATTCCTCCATTAGTTCATACATCTACAGGTGAATATTACTTGTAGCAAAAAAAACATGGCATTCAACCCTGCCTCATTCCTAGCATTTGTTTGTCTTTATAGACAGAAGTTATAAGAACACGTGGCCATATAAGTAGGTGGGGATTGACATTACTTTCTTATAGCATTTTCTTCAGTGGTGTAGCCACATGTAAGATGTTCTCTAACTATGTCTCTAAATAACCCTTCATTCATGTTCATATAAATAACCTCAATTCGACCTATCAAGTCACACTAAAAGTAGAAGGAGGGTTCACTGGGAATAGGAAAGGGATTATTGAGACTAGGATGAGTTAAGGGGGGGCAATGGATGGCGAATATGACCAATATACATTATATACATGGTAAAATGAAGCCCATTATTATATATAGTTAGTTTGTGTTAAAGTATTATGGATAATGAAGTATATGTTCCTGTACCATAGTAATGCTGATCAATTCCTTGAACTCCTGAGTTACATGCTAAAAGCCTGTAAAAAGCTGAAAGTTACCCCCCCCCCCAAAAGGGAATCTTGCCTTACATTTAAAGATCAATAAATTAAAGCCCTTCTTCGCTATCTTTTCTTAGCTATTTTAGAATCGGGTAACACCACATGATGAGCTGAGCACATGAGGTTTGCTTGGGCACCAAAAACAGCGAGGGTAGGCTGGGCGTGGAAGGGAAAAGCCAAAATAAAGAGCCAAAAGCATAGGAATGACTTCACAGTTACTTTTCTGGTCAAGGTTAGAGCAAATGAGAATTTTTATTATACTAGTTAAAACTGTCCTGCTTATGGATACAGTTATCATTTCTCCTTCTCTGTTGATTTGAAAACAAAAACATAGACACCAAAGTTGCCAAGGGATTTGTACTCAGTGGTGAGAGTCCTAATTTGTCTAAATGTCTACAGAACATCTCAAAGAACATCGGGGGACAGTGTAACCCTCTTAGCTGGGCAGGGAGGTGCCTTGCTCGTGGGAAATGGGGAGTCTCTCCTGACTGCATGTGGAAGGCCTGGAGCAAAGGGAACCCAGACACCCGTCACTCACATCCTGAGGCAGACCAGTTGTAGGAAGAGAGTGGATGGAAACCGGACCCTTTAAAGCACCTACACCCTTTCCGTACAGCGCTTTTACATGGAGTCCATGGGCCCTGTGAAGCCTGCTGTACTAAATGTCACCGCCTGAATCCACGACAGCATGAACATCAGAAGTATGTTTCCTGCCGTGGGAAGTCTGAGCATAGGGCTCAGGCTGCTCTGCTTCCTGGCCAGGGTTCTTTTTCTGGCTTGCAGATGTCCTCGTGTGGTGGAAAGAGAGAAGATAAGTGAGCTCTCTTGTCTCTCTCTCTTTTTTTTAAATTTATTAAAAAATATGGAATACTTCATGAATTTGCATGTCATCCTTGCATGGAGGCAATGCTAATCTTCTCTGTATCATTCCAATTTTAGTATATGTGCTGCTGAAGCCAGCACTCTGGTGTCTATTCTTACAAGTCAGAGGTTCTCAAACTGTGGGTTGTGACCTTTTGGGGGTCAAAGGACCCTTTCACAGGAGTCACCTAAGACCATCAGACAACAGATATTTATACATATTTACATTATGATTCATAACAGTAGCAAAATTACCATAATGAAGTAGCGACAAAATAATTTCACCGTTGGGGGTCACCACAACATGAGGAGCTGTATTAAACAGTCGCAGCACCAGGAAGATTGGGAACCGCTGTTCTAAGGGTATTAATAAAGAATTAATTTTTTATTTAAATTATGCTTTGAATTCAGAGCACCACCCTAGCAATCTCATTGGATTTTAACGACTTCCTGCCTCTGCAGACAGTCACAATAGGAGCTAGGTCTTCAGTCCATGAATGTGGGAAATATGGAGGGACACAGACATTGAGCCTGCGATAGCTTCCCATGTAATTATTTCTCGGGAGAAGCTAGCTTGTTTCTTTCAACTTGTAGATAGGTTGCTCAACAATCGGAGAGTTGGCTGGGAACTTGGCGGCATTTTCGACAGTGACACGCTGAGCTCTGTGTGTGGTCTGTGGCAGAAGCCAGGGACCCGAGGGCTTGACCCACTGCGCATGTGCCCCCCATGTCGAGGGAATATCTGACCTCCCCACGGGAGTCTGTAACTGCCATCCAGACAGACTCCTTGACGCAACAACGTCCGTCATGCTCTTAGGATCACTAGCTCTGGTTTACGGCCAATGGCCTTTGGCCTCGATGGAACCTTGCAATGTTTCCATAAACTTCCATCTTCTTGAGACCGTGGTAGTTCTACAGAGAGCAAGATCGTGGCTTTCTCTTACAAGTAAGTCCTAGACTTGGTAGTCATGCTGGGACTGTGTGGAGAGCATTCCTGCATCCCTGCAGGAGCTGGGACTGGGTAGAGAGCAGCATCCCTGCATCCCTGCAGGAGCTGGGAATGGGTGGAGAGCAGCATCCTTCCAGGACCTCAGCATCCTTTTAGGGTCATGTTCTGTGTGTCTTCTAGGCTAAGAGCAGCTTCACTCAGAAGATCTGGACCTGCCAAGTGGACTTAGGTATACCTAACTGTGCCCAGGGCTGAGGATCCAGCAAGGGGATCTCTTTCTCCACCTGCCAACAGCCAAACTATGTCCTGATCTATAAAGGAGAACTCATTCCCAATCAGGAAGTCAAGTAGAAATGAAAGACCTGAAGAAATGAAATGCTCAAGTTCAAGTTGGGGAAACCTTATTCTGGTCACATAAATGTCTACTGATTAGTAACCCAGGAAGGAACTTTAACCGTCTGATCCGAATCCATCTGCCTGTTACTCTGTGAACAGCACACACACACACACACACACACACACACACACACACACACACACACACACACATACACGAGAGTAAAAATCTTGTGTTTCTCCAGGAATTCAGAAGGGAATGCATCATATCATTCCTGATGGTTGGTTACTTGTCACCAGATTGAAGAAGTGTCTTACCAGAGGGGCTTGCTCTAGACCACCGGGTAATAAAGCCATAAATCATTAAGCAATCAGGTTCTGTCAGTGCTGACTGAAAGCCTGATGCTAGAACTTACGTTTTCCTGGGCAGACTGGCAGGAACCGCCGAGGATGCTGTTGATCTCTAGTATCCAACAGAGTCCATTCCGTCTTACACAGCCTTCAGTATTCGTTGCTTTTTCCTGATCTTGGATGCTAGAAACTTCTTTTAATTAACTTCTATCTTATATGGCATGTCCTGTCTCAACATGGGAGGGTTCTGGAAGAAACTGAAAAAGAGATTCAAGCAAACTGTAAGCCAATTTACGTCTTTTGTGCTGGAAAATGATGTTGGGGAGTAATGTGCCCTGATGACCACGAGAGGGCGCGCAGACACTTGTTTTTGAATTTACAGTTCTTCAGCTGACTTGAGTTGAAACTGTTTTTAGCCACAGCCGTACCCCCACGTGAATAAAATTTTGTCATAGCTCTAGTGAAATGTTGTGCCCATACAACAACACAGTACAGCTTTATACGAATGCTGGCTGATGGTGGCGGTGGGGTTTGCAGTGGAATCTGATCAACTGAGGGAAATTGAAGGTGTTACTGGCCAGTGGTGTGCAGGAGTCTAAAAGGATCAGAAAGTGACTCAGAAGAGCTAATAAATGATGTTTCAGTCCCAGAACCTTTATGGAGAGAACTCAGAAACAAGCATATACTTACACAGAGTAAGATAGGACTTTAGTCTACAACAGAACCAACTGTGCAGCTGGCCCAGGCCAGAGACTTCAGATTCCATAGCCAGCAAAAACACAGGGTTCAAAATACCCACCTCTTTCTCTGTGCTCATAGCTGATATATGCCGTATGTATACATATTGTCTATATGTATATTGCATATTGTCCATATGTATATCATGTATTGTCTATACGTATAGCAGGTATGTCCCTATCTCTAGAGACATAAAGAACATGGCTGACTAGATGCCCAATCACGGTGGAGAGAAAAGAACACTTCATCTTAAAGTCTTCCTGACACCAGTGTTCTCCCCCTCTTTACATGGGATTCTGGGTGCCCTGGGGCCAGGCCTGCCAAGACTCAGAATTCTCGTGGGTTATGTTTGCTTCCTTCAGAAATGATATCCATCATGAGGGACATCGGTGGAAAGACATAGTCATAACACATACATAATTATAAGAGGGAAAACTCGCACCATTGAGCTCTGGAGAAAAAAAAAGTAAATCTCCAAGTGGTGACCTGTGGCCCGATTTCAATCTCTACCTGCTGTCTCGATTCATTTCCCCGGTGATTCTTATTTCCAAACACAGACCTCATCGGGACCTGGGCTGCAGGAAAAACCACTAGTGTCTCATTAAAAACGTTTGGTTCGCCAGCTGTGGTAGCACCAACCTTTAATCCCAGCACTCAGGAGGCAGAGGTAGGTAGATCTCTGTGAATGATAAGCCGGCCCTGTCTACAGAGTGACCAGGTTACACAGAGGCCAGCTTGGTCTACAGAGTGAGTTTCAGATTAGCCAGGGCTGACTGTCTCAACAACAGTTTCGCTTTTTGTGCTCTGGGAGTAGAACGCATGGGCTCATGAGCGCTAGGCGGGTGGGTGTTCAATCGTCCGTCTCTACTTCCAGCAGGAGTTCCTGCTTCGGCTCCTCCGACTAAAATGCTGTGTGTGCTACTTTTCTGATTACCTCCCCTGGTTTATCTTGGTCTGTGCTGCGCTTCCCGAAGACCATAGTAGGGGCTGCCATCTGCCTTCCATGCTTGCTGGCCTGTCAGGTGACATGCACAGCTCAGAGACACGCCTTTGTGTGCCTTTCCCTAAGCCTGAGAGGTTTCTTTGCATAAAATCCAGCACTTAAGGTTTAAAGTCAGTCTAAAGGCAATTTTCCCAATCTTATGTTAAAGAATTAACATTGATCAGATAGATGTTCGTCCATGATTAGCATTGGTCAGACTTATGCAGGTTTTTGCCCGATCCTACACTTCCATTTCTCTGTGATAAATGTCCAAGGTCACCATGTCTGGGCCACAGGACAGTTGCATGCTTAGTTTCTTAAGAAGAAGCCACCAGGCTTTTCTGGAGAGCAGCCATTTCCTGAGCACGCCTTACCGTTTTCCACTGCTGTCAGCAAAGCCTGCCTGAGCCCCTGTCTCCACGTCCTTAGCATTTCCTGTCCCTACCGGGTCTCAGCCCCAGGCTGACCTTGAACTCCTGATCTTTCTACGCAGTGGGCACTGCACCTGTTTTCTTCTGTGCTGGGGACCAAACTCAGAGGTGGGGTACCTGCTAGGCCAGCAGATCCCCCGACGACTACACTCCCAGTTCAGTGCCTTGACTTTGCATTTCTCTAACAGCTAATGAGGTTGAACAAATTCTTGCGTGCTCATTCGCCATCTGTATGTCTTCCCCGGTGACATGCCTGCCCTGTCTTTCATCTGTTTTCTAAGATATTGTAGGCATGGGAGTTGTGATCTTCTGGTGTTTTACATGTTCATCCTTGGATTTGTAGTTTGCAAACATCTTCTCCTGGGCCTCTAACATCTTCTCATCCTGTGGACAAGTGTGGTAGTCAGGGTTTCTTTTCCGTCATGAATACCGTGGTCACAAAGAGCTTGGGCAGGAGAGGGTTTATTTGCTCTTTCAGCTCTCGGGACATGCTCCATCACTGAGGGGAGTCAGGGCAGAAACTCAAGCCAGGCATCCAGAGGCAGTAACTGAAGGAACATCACCTACTGGCTTGCTCCTTATGGCTGGCCTAGCTGCTTTGTTATCTACCCCGGGACCGCTGCCCACAGTGGGCTGAGATCTCCCACATCCATCACTACTGAAGAAAATGTTCCGCAGGCTTGATTACGAGCCAGCCTCATGGAGACATTTTCTCTACCGTAGTTCTCTTCCCCTGAGGAACTCTAGCTTGGGACAAGTTGACAAAAACAGCCAGAACAATGGGATCTCCCACTGATCTGTTCCATTAGGCTCAGGCTGACACCGTCCAGGTGAGCAGGGACTACCTACATGGCCTCCCACCACTGACGGCAGGTACCGGAGGGTGGCGTGGCTTCTCTAGATCACTGTCAAAATCCCGCAGCTTCACACGACCATAGGAAAAGACTTTTTCTTCTCTGAAGTGTCCCATCCCACAGGCTGCGGTCGCGGACTGAGTACAAGGGAGAGAGCGAGTTGGACAGCAGCGTTCACTGCTTCCTCACTGCAAACATAACGTGATCAGCTGCCTCGTGGTCCTGCTCCCAAGGCCTCACCGCCAAACTGTGAGCCCCAAACTCCTTGAGTTGCCTTTGTTTGGTATTTCTGTCACAGGAACAAGAACAATAACTAACATATGTATATCATATACATACATATTACTGACTCAAAGTCCCCGGGATCATTGCTTTAGGATAAGCTCTTGTACACACCAGGATGAAAATCAAAATGGACTGACTTATGCTGATGTTTCACGTCGCCAAGTTAAAACTACGTTGTTTATCTAACCTTTCAAAATATCAGTGTCGAGAAATCAGAGACAACAGCCAAATGTCTCAAACAGGTCGGTTTCAAGTGACAACAAAATTTCCTTTGCTTAACCCCTTACCCAAACCTGAGGTTCCAGAAGGACGTGATGCTAACCAATCAGCAGCTTTCTTGTTAGTCTATCCCCACCCTCCAGTGTCACCTTATCAGGAAAACGACTGTCCCTCGGCTAATCCAACTTAGGTTTTGTTTCTGTTCTTTTCCAGCCCTTTGTTCTGTTTTTACAGACTAAAGCTTGTGATCAATTCCTGAATGGAAAATAAAGCCAATTAAGATCATTAAGCCAAATTGTTGTCATTTCATCCTCTGACAATGTAATGTCGCATTTACCAGAAATGACAGGGAAAATCGCATTTAATCCAACTTCCCAGAGGAATCCAGTCTTGTCTTTTCTTTGAAATGGGGAAGTTGATCGCTGATGTGCTCTTGAAACTTCCCAGCTCAGAACAAACAAGCAACTCTGTTCTACAAACGATTACTATCCTGCTGGGCTTTGGGTTTTTTGTTGTTGTTCTTGTTGTTGTTTTTGGTTTTTGTTTTTTTTTTTTGGACAAGGATGTGTGTTTGCAGGTTATATTAAAGAAAATAAGGAGGCCACTAGTCTGAATTTCTCTCTGCATTTAGAAATTCTACACAAGCAAAACAAGACTTAACTCTGAGGCAGTTCCTGTAACTGGCTTTGAAAACACAAAAAGTCTTGGCTGGGTATACTGGTACATGCCCATGGTCCCAGCTACTAGGAGGCCTGAGATCCAAAGAGCTCTCTTTTAAGGGCAGGAGTTTGAGACCAGCCACCCTAACGTGAAGAGACCCTTGTCTTCAAAGTGAAACAAAACAAAGCATCTAAAACCGACCAACAACAGGAACCAAAAGCCCGAGTCTCAGCATGTGCCGGTCAAACAACAGACAGGTGACCCAATGAGGGCCCCATTAACCACATTCAAAGAAGGTGGGTTCACAGCTCTCACCAATTCAGAATAATTCTGAATCCTTTGTCCACACTCAGTCCCTCTTTGAACTTCTTACAACTCTAAAAAATATTTACTTATTCATTTTATATGTATGGGTGTTTTGTCTGCACGGCTGTCTGTTCTCTGTGGGTGGGGTGTGTGTGTGTGTGTGTACATGCACACAGTGCCCTTGGGGGCCAGAAGAGGGCACTGAGTCCCAGGGAACTGGAGTTCTAGATGTTTGTGGCCATGTGAGTGTTGGAAACCAAAGCCAGGTCCTCTGCAAGAGTAGCCAGGACTCTTAGTCACTGGGCCACCTCTCTAGCCCCCCTTTTCCAGTTTTGAAAGTTACCCAGGTCATGATCACTTTTGCTCAGATAAACTCCATTAAACTTACTTATCTCGTTTTCCTTTTCGTAGGGGCCCCTGTTCCACAAGCATAGCTTTTAAGCTCCAGCTTTATAATATGTGTTCTTTCTGCACAGCTGAGGAGAGAGAGAAGCTCTTGAGAGGGTCATTCGGTCCTTCATAGAAAGGCCAGCCCTGTCTTTACCTGTTAGAGGCGAGGCAGTGCTTCACGAGAATGTGAAGATATTTGAGGACCACTGGTGGGGGTAAAATAGACTCCACAGAGAAGCAAAGGCTTCCATCCACTCGGAAGACATTAAAACACGTACTCAGATCTTGTGGTAAGCCCTGGCATCGGCATACACTCCCGAAATTCTTCAGCCTTTCATTTACAAGCTTATACCCCAAACAAGACGTTTCCATCTATAAAATGGGTCACACTAACATGTACGGCAGGCCGAAATTTGTTCAAATGTTAATGCAGGTGATTGTTGTTTATTTTGTGTTTATCTCCATGCACAGATGAGAGGCTTCACCCATTCAGCCAGCATTTGGTATGTTCTTCCCAGATAGACCTGATGTGTCCTTCAAGATGTCACTCATCTCCCTTCGCTTGGTCTCACTCCTGCAAGAGTTCGTTTCACTCTTCGTACCCTTCCCCCACGGCCCTACTACCGTCAGTCAGTTATTACCAATAGAACAAATAAGATTGGCCCAGGCATGGCGCCACTCCCCCTGTAATCTATATTATATGCTCAGCCGCTGAGGCAGGAGGATTGCATTGTTGACTATAGATAAAGTATTGCACAGCAGACTTGGGGAGGTTTTCAGTTTTGATAACTCACACTGCCAAGCACATTCTACTTGATTCTGCAAGGTTGGCCATTTTAGCTACTTCATATAAATAGAATCGCATACTGTGACTTGTTTATTTTGTATAATGGAACAACCTAAAGACTTACCCGTATCACTTTATATTGGAAAATTCCCCATATCTTTGCCTTTACTTTTTAAAGGTTGAATGGTATTTCATTGTGTGTGTATGTGTGTGTGTGTGTGTGTGCACACATGTACGTACCCCAAATCTCATAATAAATCTCCTATGCGCTGGCATATGTCCATCTGTTTCATTTTTTTCTAGATAACACTAGCTCTGAGCTTGAACACTCAGCAAGAGCTTTCCGGTTCTCACTGATCTCTCGTACTAACCTTCACCTTCCTTTCCTTTTCTTTTTTCCCTCTCCAGTTTCTCAAGCTGTTTTAAAAGCACTTCATATGGCCAGGCAGTGGTAGTAGTAGCACACGCCTTTAATCCCAGCACTCGGGAGGCAGAGGCAGGCGGATCTCTGTGAGTTCGAGGCCAGCCTGGTCTACAGAGCAAGTGCCAGGACAGGCTCCAAAGCCACAGAGAACCCTGTCTTGGGAGGGGGCACTTTATATGGATTGGGATTACCTTGTGGCTTTCCCCAAACACTATGAGATACAGATTTCACTTTTCCAGTTACACAAGGAGGAACTGAAGCTGGTTTGGTGGTGCATGCCGGTAATCCCAGAACCTAGGAGGCTGAAGCAGGAGGATAGCTGTGAGTTTTAAGCAGTATGGGCTACACAGTGAGAGTCCATCTTAAACAATCAAACCAAAACAAAGAAAGGAAAAAAAAACGGGAAAGGGGAGAAGGGGAGGGCAAGGGAGAGGAGGAAGGAGAAGGAGGTGGAGGAAGGAGATGAGGAATGATTGAGGACCAAAAGTCCCTCAAAGTGACAGTAGAGTAGATGCTGACCTCCTTGTAGTAGGTAGCACGATAAAGTCCAGTTCCATCTCAATGGCCTTACTCCTTGGTCAGTTCTCTGGAAAGTTCCATGAGCTTTGTTCAAAATTTACTTCTGCCCATCTTCAGTGTCATGGAGGTTGGCTATATAGCAGCTCCTGAACACACGGCCCAGGGGCTTCTACAAAGCCACTTAGAGAAACAGCTACAAAGTAAGACCCTCTCCTGACAGTCTCACAGACAGACAGACAAGGGTTTGTCCTCTTCCACCCAGCAAGGTGCAGACACACGAAACCCCTCTGTCCCCGTTGGTTTTAAATTCAGTGCTACCCGCTATGGTGTCTGGGGTTGAATTTCTGTGCCAGACTTTCCAGAGAAGTTGGGCGGGTGGATTAACCCTGCGGTGCTGGGCAGGGCTCACAGTATTCTTCCGTGTTTATTTTAATTAGATTTCAGCAGCTGCTGCGGTTGGCGCGGGCGGGCAGGGCAGTGCAGCTCTGTTGCTGCCTCGGCATGCTGCTCCAGGAATTTGGCACCTCAGCCCTTTGCACAAGTCCGGTGGATGTTAAGGGACAGAAGGTGCTTGCAGTCCGGTTTGCGAGTTACAGGAACCAATGGGAAAACTTAGTTTGTGACTATGCCTGACCAGCCAATGAAACAGTCAGGTTTTGGTAGCTGGTTGTTCAGCCTGGATTCTGGGTAGCAACAATCCAGTACCCCAGTACATCTGGCGACGCTGTGGTGTCTCTGTGGCAGTTTATTTTGGGCGTCACGGCTGTTACCCAAAGTCAGGAGTAATGCGCTTCATTCGCAGACATCGAAACCCCCAACCACAGGCGTGTTTTCTTCCAGGGCAGAGGGCAAATGCAATTACATCTGTGACCAATTTGCACAGCTGGGAGGCTCAGTCTCCTGACAGAAACGTTTATTTGAGATTCAGGGGAGCTGGGTCACCAGACAGGAAGCAAGGTCCAGCAGGCATTATGTTGGCCAATCTCTGAATGCTCGCTAGCCTGCAGGACAAAACAACAGAAGCTGTCACCGTCAACGCTGGCATTTAGTGGCTGAGAAAGAGCGTTCTTCCTACACACGAGGAGAGGTTTGAAGGCACAGACAAGAGTAAAAATTTTGAAAACAAGAAGTGGTTGCCATTGAGCCTGGCGCAAACCCAGAGCGCACAATTTGCACGGAGAGGCTGCGGAAGGCCGACTGCGCCTTTGATCCGTGGCATGGTGGCCAAGTCTTCCCACCCAGGCCTTTTCTGTATCAGGCCCAGGCAGAAGTTCGGTGTCTCTTTGGGCTCACCAGCTTTTGAAGGAGCTGACAACATTTTCAGAAGCTGAGGAAAAAAAGAAATACCTTCTCTTCCAAATTCAAAAGAGAAAAATTTAGGCTGAAATTGAAAGATCATTTGTCTTCTTAAAAAGTACCAGTTTGTCCAATTCATTTTTAAATAGACATATATTAAATTTGCAAGAAGCTTGTTGGGTGAGATTTTTCTCTCTTCCTGAGAATCCCCCAGTGGGCCTGATAACCACGGAGAAGCTGTTTACTGCAAGCTCCATGTTTGGCACGATGCATAGTTTTAGAGCGGGATGAAAATCCCACCAGCGTCTTAGAATAAAAGTTGAGTATTAATAAGGATATTTTCTTAGTTGTTGCTATTGCTGATGGTTCATTTCTGAGACAGGGTTTTACTGTGTAGCCCAGGTTGGCCTCAGCTTGGGGCTTTCCTGACTCTAGTTCCCAGTGCAATCATCTTCATAACTGGCTTAATCCCCTTAACAGCAGCCACACAGTAGACACAGAGATGGTACCACATCCCCACATATACCTGACAATCTTCAGTCACCACATCAGTCACACAAGGCTCTAGGGAGGTCTTTTTTGGCTTTAAAACTTTCCACCCCCTGCAGAAACAAGAGGACCCCAACAAGTTCAAAGGCGGCCTGATCTACATAGCAAGTTCCAGGCCAGTCAAAGGACAACAACAACAAAACCAAAACTCCATCACCTTATATGGTGTCATAGGAATACTGGTAATATCCACCCTTTAAAAACAAGATTTATTTTGTTTCTCATTATGTATGCTGGTGTGTTACTGTGTTGGGATGTGAACCGGAGAGTATAGGTGGTGTGGGAAGTCCTTCTGTCTATGTGCTGCTTTTATTGGTTAATGAATAAAGCTGTTTCCTTCAGTGGCTTTGCGACTAGAGCTAGGTGGGAAAACTAAACTGAATGCTGGGAGAAAGAAGATGGAGTCAAGGAGAAGCCATGGAGTTGCCCCCGGAGACAGAAGTAAGCCACCAGCCAGAACCTTGCTGGCAGGCCACGAGCCTAGTGGTGAAATATAAAATAATGGAAATGTGTTAATTTAAGATAAAAGAGTAAGCCAGAAATATGCTTTCGCTATTGGCTAAACAGTATTGCAAATGATATAGTTTCTGGGTAATTATTTTGTGGTCTGGGCAGCCAGGAATGAACAAGTGGCCACCCCCAACATACAGGCATCCCTGAAGACTAGAAGAGAACATTGAATCTCCTGGAACTGGAGTTACAGGTGGTTGTGGGGCACCCTGAGTGGACGGTGGGAACCAAACTCTGGTCCTCTGCACTAGAAGTGATTGCTATTAACTGTTGAGCCGTCTCTTCTACACCATCTCAACTGGGTGCAGTTTGTTTCTTAACAAGGCTGATTTATCCTTTGGATTGGCCAAGCTCTCATGCTAGTGTTCCCAGTCTTCCAGATGATGCTCCCGATGTCCCAGCTAGGAACAAGGCATCAGCATGCAGGTGTATTTACCAACAGGCAAGCTTTCTGTCATGTCCAGGAAAGACCATGCTCTTGTGCAAACCAAACAGACTGAACTAGATCCATTAAGTGGAGGCCCTGTACAGGGAGCTTGGTGCATGGTACCCTCAAAACGCCTCTGCCTCTTCATCACTGCACAACCTAGACTGAGCCCCATAGAGGTGCTGATGCTTCTCGTAGCAAGATGGTAGCTTCCCGTGGTTCAGCCTGACGTTTGCTGGTTCAGAGAGGTCCAATCATGGAGGTCTCAGGAGAGGGCAGGAGGGAGGGCTGACTGGAGGGGGCAAATTTCTGAATCTCCTAACAGGATTGTCCTTTGGAAATGACATAAACTCCCACTCTATGAGAAGTCTAGTCTTAAGTGACTGCCCTCCCTGTCAATTCCTGTCCCCATCTCTCCTAAGAGATTGTTTTGGGATTTCTCAACTTACTGGGGTTCCTTTGTTGTTACCCTAGCAAGCCCCTGAAGTGTGTGCATGCCATTTCTAGAGCTAGAAGACATCAGAAAATCTCCACAGAAGTACTGACTAGATCAAGTCTAGAATCTGGCTTTATAACTAGTGTGTACCAGAGGGCAATAGCTCTGGGTTTTATTTCTTTGCTTCTTTGTTTTAACCACAGTTTTATTTTGGTACTAGATCTCAGACTGTGCTCCACAAGCAAGTTCTCTGCCATGGAGCTGTATCTCTAGGTCTGGAGGGTCTACATGGAATTTTAATTCACTTACCACTGAAAATGCATGTATTTCAAATGTGTTTCTCTGGTGCATGCATGTAGTCCCAGGTACTCACAGAGCTGAGGCAAGAGGATCATGTGAACCCAGGAGTTTGCAAACAGCATGGAAAACATAGAGAGACTTTGTCAAAAATGAAAAATAAAATCAGTGCCGTTTCATTTCAATGGCCTTAAGGAACACTCATAGAATGGGCAGCCAGCATCATAGTTGGTTTTAAAACATCTCAATAACCCCAGAAAGAAACCTTCCTCTCTTCCCTCCTCCCTCCATTGTTCCACAAACTCCCTCTCCATATTTGTTCCAGTTCTAGGCAGCAAAGAAACTACTTTTGTCTCTGCAAATTTGCCAGTCCAGAACGTGACGTGCAAACGGAAACACACAGTATGGGGTCTGGAGCATCAGTCTCCTGTTACTGGGCGGGTTTCCCCAGTCCATCCATATGGTCATATATAGCGATACTTTATTTCATTTTCTTTTCCAAAATATTCCACTTAGGAAAAAAGCTGATTGTGTGCTTTGGCCTATGCCTACTTGTCTTTTAGCTATTATAAACACGGTGGCTATGAACGTCGGTGCAGAGGTTACATATGGCCATGCTTGGCTTCACCTTTCTTGTGTGTGTGAATGTGGTTCTGCTGGGTCATGCTAGCTTTGTGTTTAAATGTTTGAGGGAAGAACAGGTAGCTTGCCAAGACAGCCATATGTCGTGGGATATTTGTACACTGTGTAAACATGTATTGCTGTGACTGGGGTAATAAAAAGCTGAACGGCCAATAGCTAGGCAGAAGAGTATAGGCGGGACTTCTGGACAGAGAGAACTCTGGGAAAAAGAAAGGCAGGATGCTAGCCAGGTGCTGAGGTAGCAAGGATGGGCAGTACAGAGGAAAGGTAACCGAGCCACATGATAGAAGGTAGATGAATAGAAACCGGTTAACTAAGTTATAAGAGCTAGTTAAAACAAACCTAAGCTAAGCCTAAGCTTTTGTAATGAATAATAAATCTCTGTGTCATTATTTGTGGGCTGGAAGTCCAAAGATAGTCTGACAAGAAAACTTGCTACAGCCGTCTCATTCTGTAGTCCAATAAGCAGTGTACAGAAACCCCAAGGTGTCCATTCCCTTCTTGACATTTATTAGTTTCTGCTTGAAAAAGTCCAGCAGCCACCCTAATGGGTGTGGAATGGTATCTAATTGAGGTTTTGGTGTCTGTTCTCTGATGACTAATGGTTTTGACATTCTTGTAAGTGCATTTCCAGCCACTCATGTATCTGCCTTCGAAAAACATCTGCTTGTATTTCTGCTCATTTATGCTAATTATGTGTTGTCTGTTGGGTTGTAACAGTTCTTTGTGTAGCCAGGGTTCAAGCCCTCACCAAACACTGTCTCTGCCAAAACTTTGTTTTTATTTTCTTGATCGTGCTTCTCTTCACAGAGCACCTCATGCAACACCCTACTGTCCCAGCTACAGCCGCTTAGTAGGCAAGTGTTGAAACTCACCCAACATTGCCAGTTTTTAAAAATAAATATATTTTATATTCTGGATCTGTTGAATTTTGCTATGAATTTAGGATTATTTTTCTCCATTCCTGCCAAGATGTCTGAAGGGAACTTGACAGAAATTACCTTTGATTCCACTTGCCAAATTGTGGAGTATTTCCATTTTAGCAATGTCATCTTTTTTCTCTCTCTCTTTTAAAAAACTTTAACCAGGCATGTGTAAGTGGAGGCTGCTTGTTTGTTTCCAGCTTCCCAGACCCAAAATAATCACATAGAAACTATATTAATTGCAACCCTGCTTGGCTTATTAGCTCAGGCTTCTTATTAACTAACTCTTTCATCTTAAATTAACCCACCCCTATTATTTTGTATTTTACCACATGACTTGTGGTTTACCACTAAGTTTTCTGCAGGCAGGCATCTTTCTCCTTTGGTGGCTGCATGGTGTCTCTCCGACTGCGCCTTCTCTTTTCCTCTATCTGTGCTTGGAATTCCCACCTTGCTCTATTCTGTACTGTCATAGGCCCAAAGCAGCTTCTTTATTAAGCAATGGTAAACATATTCACAGCATACAGAGGATAATCCACACTACCGTTCCTTTTCTGTCTAAATAAAAAGGAAGGTTTTAAGTTTATCGTAGAAAGATTATATACAACAAAACAGTAATCAAGCAAGAGTTATAGTTACAATATTTAGTCCATTTACATTTGGCAAATTAAGGAAAATATTCTATCATCTATCCTATTTTTGTGAGTCTTAAGTTTTATATCTAATTTATCTTTTATATTAAAGATTCCAGAAGGATATAAGAATTCCACATCAGGCATGGTGGTGCACACCTTTAATCTTAGCACACAGGAGGTAGAAGTAGGCAGATCTCTTTGAGGTCTTGGACAGCTTAATCTATGTAGTGAGTTTCAAGACAGTCAGTTGGGACTACAGAATGAGACCCTATTGCAAAAGACGTTTTATTATCATATAAAATAAATGTACAAATTAAGGTTTCATTTTGATATTCCCATATACGTATGTGATATACTTTAACCACATTTAACTCCTTACTCCTTTCTCTTGTTACCCCTCCTTCCGTTCCACTCTTTTCCTAATAGCCTCTCTAATTTCTTGTGTCTAAAAACAAGAATCTGATTCCACATATGAGTGAGAATATAAAATTTTTTTGAGTCTGACTTATTTCACTTACCATAACAATCACATAACAAAACGTCATCCATTTTCCTGTAAACAGTATGATTTTGTTTTTTATGGCTGAACAAAACTTCAGTGTGTATGTGTGTTGTGTGTGTGTGTGTTGTTTGTGTGTGTCTTTGTGTATCTCTGAGTTTTTTTGTGTGTTGTATATGTCTTTGTCTCTGTGTGTGTTGTGTGTGTTGTATGTGTCTGTGCATATTTGTGTGTATGTGTGTATGTGTTATGTGTGTCTGTCTCTGTGTGACTATGTATCTTTGTCTATGTGTGTGTCTGTGTGAATGAATGTGTCTGTATGTGAGTTGTGTGTGTCTCTCTGTGCGTCTGTGTCTCTGTGTGTGTTTTATCTGTGCTGTATGTATGTGATGTGTGTTTATGTGTTTTGTGTGTGTCTGTGTATCTTTGTCTGTGTGTGTGTTGTGTGTCTGTGTGTGTGTTGTATCTTATTTATACAGTCATCTGTTGATGGACAGCTAAGATGATGCTATAACTTGGCTATTGTGAATACTGTCATGATGAACATGAATATTCAGGTTGCTCTTCAATACTCAGTTTTTGAATACAGAATAGCTACCTATTCTTTATTTATCAAATCCTTATTTCTTTCAACATTCTTTGTAAACTTTTCAGAATAAAGGCTTTATATATTTTTTGTTATATTTATTCCTAAATATTTTTCTCTTAAGTGCTACTATACGAATAATTTTTTCTTCTTATTTATGTATTAAATTTTTATTAAGTTCATTGTTTTGTGTGTGTGTGTGTGTGTGTGTGTGTTGGTGCATATGCTATGTCCTGGGAGGGGGCACATCAGGGCACTTACAGGAGTCGAGTCCTTCCTTCTACCACGTGGGTGGTAGGAATTAACCTCAGTTCCCAAGCTTTTTCTGCTGAGCCGTCTCACCAAGCTCTAATTTTATTTCAGTTTATTTATTGCTACTGCACAGAAACACATTGATCTTTTAGTGTATTGATCTTTTATCCGGGGGGCCATGTTAACTACCTGTTAGCTTTAATGGTTTTTAGTGGATTAGTCAGAACTTATTTTGTAGTCCAAGATTACGTCATCTAGAAATGCATTTTAGCTCCTCCCTCTCCACCTGGACTGCCCTGACTTCACACCTGCCCCTTACATAAGTGAGGACCACTCCAATGACAGCTGGACCAAAGCTGTTTATTCAGCCCTCGGTGAACTAGGTGTTCCGGCTCCTTGAACCAGGAGGCCAGTGCTGCCTCCCAAGTCAGGAGAGAGAGTCTTCCCAGGGCGTATTGCACAACTCTTAGGCACGGTGACTAATCGAGAATAAGTCAAAGCAAATTCTGAGGCAGACCGTTCCGACACCAGGAAAGGCACTTCCTGCAGTATAACTAAGGGGTAGAGCATTTATCTAACATGTCCAAGACATTGGATTCCACCTCCACCACCACCACAAACAAAACAAAGCAACAACAAAAAACCCCAAACCAACCAACCAACCAA
>NC_022018.1:49218779-49225446 GCF_000317375.1 Microtus ochrogaster | reverse complement strand
TCCCATCTCTCTATCTTTGTCCCTGTCTCTCTGTCTCTCTTTCCTGTCTACCAACTCAGGAAGCTGTTTTCTTGCAGGGAAGTTCTATAAACCATTCTGATCATGAGAAGAGTTCCAGCTCAGGCGGGTTTCCAGTTACTTTGAAGCAGTCTGTGCCTCCAGCTTGTCTTCATGTCCAGGGTAGGAAGACCTCCACAGAGATCTGCGTTTATCCTTGTTTGTGGTGACTGTTTGGTGGAAACAAGACACCCCGGACTTCAGAAACAAGATGAAATAAACTTCTTGGTTCATGGGCAAATAGTGCAGAGTGGGCTTTGTGCGGGAGCCTGCAAAGGTGGAAGTGCCATTCAAGGGTTGCCAGCGCCCAAAAGCATAACCTTGCCTTGATGCGGCGGCTTCTGGACTGCCTCCAGTTCCTAGCGAGATCCATGCCCAGCCTTCCTGAAGTGCACCGTTGAGAAAACGCCTGGAGAATAGGTTGACTGACACAGGGAGCAACACGGAGAGAATGGCTTTAATGAGCCCAAAAAATGTGGTTTCAAATGGCCCTGTCTCCCAGTGTCCCTGCTGGCCTTCGCCCGCAGAGGCAAAGTCTTGTTCACTGGCGCAAACTCCGAGAGACACCGAGCAAGCCTGTACGAACTCCAAGGCTGCATTCACATTCAAGTCTGGAGCTCTAGAGCATTGGCTTTCTGTGAGGACTGAGAAGTCTGAGCCCACGGGGAGCTTTTTGGCCTTGAATACTGGCTAATCAGCAGGAGGAGCCCGCGGGTCTCCAGCAGGGAGAAGTTTTAGTGGGGCTTTGCCCTTGGTTCCTAGTAAGGGGTGGGTGGGGCTGTTTTCATAGGTGGATTATCCAGTTCAAAGATTCTCTGGCTTAGGGCGTGTCCTCCTGTTTAAAGGTTTCCTGGGTGTGATCGTGTTAATGCTAGGCAAAGAGTAGAAAATGAACACACAAAAATTAAAACCACCTTGCCACATGCTAGTCCTTTCTGACCACTATTGGCTCAGGGTAGGAGAACAGGACTTGGTTAAAGTTAGAGTCTGGACTTGGCTGGAGGGCTCCCCTCTGTTTCTTTCTTCTCTGGCTGTAGTCTGTCTTGGGAAGAGAGACTCTAGTAGCTTCACTGGGGAAAACTATAAAGAAGGAGATACTCTCCCTGCACCTTTATTTATTGAATGTTAGTAATATTCTTTATATTTTCAAAGTTTCATACATTTGTGCAAGGTACATTCTCCCACCACTGTGTGCTCCAGCTCCCTGTAGTGCCCCATCCCACCTCCCTTCCAACTGCATGGCCTCTTTACTTTTATATTTATATAAACGTATATATTAAATAATTAAGTAAAACAATATTTAACATATTAAATATCTATTACAGAAATAGGTTAGATATTAAATAAATATTATGCATTTAATATATAATACATCTATATAGTTAAAATAATTATATTTAAGTTTATATTTTGTTATCGATAACTCCAACTCCAATTAGTGCCGCCAGCATAGACATGGGTATGTGGCCATTGCTAGGTCATGGGCAACCTACAGTTGGTCATGCCATCAAAGGAAAGTGACTCTTCCTTATCCAGCAGCCATCAATTGCCAATGGCTCTTGCCATAATGACGGGGCCTCTGGTCTCTCCCACGTGCATGCTGAAATTTTTGAATGACTTGATCTTGTACATGCTTCTGTATTTTTTGAGACAGGAGCTTTCGATGAACCCAAAGCTTATTGATTCTGCTAGGCTGGCTTGCCAGTGAGCTTAGGGAGCCCCCCCCCCCTTACAGATAGCAGGTATTTTACTAAATAAACCATATTCCAACCCTGCTAAATTAAACTTATTAAATTATTTTATTTAGACAAAGTTTCACTATGAGGACCAGGCTAGCCTTGAACTTGCAGCAAACCACATTGCCTCGGCCTCCTGTGATCTGGGATTACAGGTTTGTGCCAACATGCCTGGATTTTGTGGTCATTTGGAAAAGGTAACAATGTCCAGAGGAAAGAAGCAAAAATTGAGATCTGGGAGGACACAGGGAGCCCAGATCCCTGCCCCAAATCATAAAAATGGCGAGTGAACTGAACTCATTACTTTGCAGGGAAAACTGAGTCATCACAGGATGGGGTCACCAGTGTCAGAAGCGGTCCTGTGGCTTTAAAGAAGTTCTTCTGATGAACGTTCTCTAAAAACATCCATTTCTTTTGCAAGACAATGCTGCTGACTTTGTGGGGTTATCTGTTCATTAATTTCTCTCACCTTCTGTGTTAGTGGCCGCTTGTGCTTTAATTATAAAATGGATGTATTGAAATGACCGCAATTATACTTTGAGCTGGGAAAGGAGATTTTTAAATTACTCACACTGAATTTCCAAAGACAGTTCTCTCCTTCCTATGAACCCTCCCATCTAAGCTGACCCCTAAATCCAGAATCAGAGGCGTTAATAACAACAAACGGGAGCTACATCAGTCTTAGCCTTTCAAGCCTGTTCTTGATTTCCCCATCATCAAATGTGCAATGTTCAGAGCTATTGGTTTAAATATCTGGCATTAAAAATAATAGAAATTGGTATTATTTCTATCTTCATGGTTAGATGGGGTTCATTAGTGGAGCCATTTGAGTCAGGAGTTAGTTAACTGTTTTAATTTTTTCGTGTGTGTGTGTGTGTGTGTGTGTGTGTGTGTGTGTGTGTGTGTGTGTGTAAGCGAGGGGACAACCAGAGAGAGTTGGCTTCCAGTGTGGGCCCTAGGGATCCAACTCAGGGTCTCAGTGACATTTTTATTTCTAACCATTATCTTTAAAGATTTATTCACTTTATTTATATGAGTGCTATGCCTGAATGTATGTATATGCATCTTGTGAACGCTTGGTACCAAAGGAGACCGGGAGATGGTATTGGATCTCTTGGAGCTGAAGTTACGGATAGTTGTGAGCTGCCCTGTGGGTGTTAGAAGCTGAACCTGGATCCTCAGCTTTTAACTGCTGAGCCGTCTCTCCAGTCACGTATTTGCAATTTTTGTTTTTGAGATAAGGCCTAATGTATCCCAGGGAGGGCTTACACTTCTCTGTGCTGAGGAGGACATCCTTGAACTCTGATCCCCCTGGCTCTGCCTCCGAGTGCTGGGATTTTAAATGTGTCACCAAGTCTGACATTGTTCCGTGTTCCAGACACAATCCAGGGCTTTGTGCATGCTAGGCAGGCACGCATGCAGCTGAGCTATCTGGTGCTTTTACTGCTGTATTTCACAGAAGCAGCCACAAAACTCCAGGCCATCTAATTTAGAATCATTGTCTCTTAGAGCCTTCTCCACCCCAAACTTTCAGAATTACAGGAAAAACAAAGAAACAAGCAAACAAAACAGTTATACGATTTCAAAGCCAAACCAAGAAAATGAACAAATGAACCGATGAGAATGACCACAGTAACAGCCCTCAAATGTCTTTGGTCCCATTTAAACTTTACATATCAAATGTGTGGGCCTGCTTCTTAAAAGTCTGTACAGAAGGTTTGGCTATAGCTCAATGGTAGACAGCATGTTCAATATGTTCAAGCATTCAAGGCCTATGGTCTGATCTTCAATGCAGCAGAAAAGAAGAACAGGGCCATACAAAAACAAAACCATAGTCTCCTCAAAGACCCTGATTATAATTCCCTGAATGGGAGGATGGATTAAGAAAAATAAAAAAACGAACAAATAAACCAAGACCAAAACAAAGAAAGGGAAGTTGCAGGGAGCTATAGAGCGAAAGAAATGTGGAAAGTAAAAAGTAAGAATCAACAGAACTTACTGAGAAAAGTGCAGAGAGGATGATGGGAGTGGCCCCTTCCTGCCTGCATGTGGACAGCTCTCCTGTTTGAATAGGACTTGATGGTCACCAAATCACTGTGAGAGCAAGGCGGTGGTGCCAACGACATGGAGAGAGTGTCTGGGAGGAGAGTCTGGATTCAAAAGACCCAGCAGGAACTGCTCTGTGATCAAATCTGACTTGACAGGCAGGGGCATTTGCTACGCTGTCATCGCCACACAGGGATCTTGGATGACATATTTGGTATGCTCTTGAGATGCCACAGTGTGTAAGCAGAAGAGCAGACATATGTTCCAGCCATGAGGGGGAAGCAATGCTGGGCATGGTCAAGATGACTCAGGCCTCTCCAGGTCCTAGTGAAACCAGGGACGGAATGACTTGTTTAAATTGAAGCTGATTAAATATTCATTGGCTGTGCCTGATGGATGTAGACAAACTGTGCATCAGGGGCCACCATAGAGCTAACTACTAGCCGGACAATGGCCCACATTTAAGGGGTTGGGAGAAATCGTGGATTTAATAAAGCAATTTGAAGCTAATAGGTTTGCGCTGAGGAATCTGTTACTTAATTCTTCTTGAAGTAACAGCACACAAATCTACCCAACGCTCAGGAGAAAAAGAATACATGTAGTCAGAGTACACGGGAGGTTTGCGGAGAGGTTCAGAAACAGCACACATCAATCTTGCCCACAATTTTTAGCCACAACTCAATTCATCCATACCCTGTTGCAAAGGTGGCTTTTCTCAAAAATTGTTAATATTTCTAAAGATAGTTAAGACACAGGCTTGGAATCGATGACTCATAAAGTATGCTCAGCTCAATGCTTCATTAACTCTGCTTAATCTTTGAAGCATGAAGAAAAATTTAGCTATCACGATTCTGGCTACCATCATGCCAAATGGATCCCTACAGATTTGGATAAGCCATCTTAAACCACAAGATAGAAACCATGAATTGAGGCTGGTAGGGCAATGGGAGAATCTGGCTCTTGGCACCATGAAGCCAAGGTCAACCCTGGATTGCATATGCTTAAGCAGTTAGGAGAGAAACAGATTTCTATAATGTTTATGTTGTTATGACCTTGTACACAGAAATCGATAAAACTGAGGATTTGACGTGAGTAACTAGAAAAGTTGGGTGAACTAATTACCACATAGGAAAACACTATTCACCAAAGTAGACTCAAGTAGAAGCAGGCTTAAGACCAATCAGCTTTTGTAGTATGTTGCTGTCTTGGTTTGAATGAAAATGGCTTCCACAGGCTCATAGGGAGAGGCACTATCAGGAGGTGTGGTCTTGTTGGAGGGAGGGTGTCACTGAAGATGTACATTGAGGTTTTAATGGTCAAGCAAGGCCCATGTTTGTCTGTCTGTCTGTTTGTATCTCTCTCTCTTTCTCCCTCCCTCTGTCTCTCTCTGTTCTTGCTGCCTGCCTTATCTATCCAGATGTAGAACTCTTAGCTGCCTCCCCAGCATCATGTCTGCTTGTGTGTCATCATGATTCCCACCATAACGATAATGGATTAAGCCTCTGAAAATGTCAGTCAGCCCTAATTAAATGTTTTCCCTTAGAAGAGTTGCCAAATAGAAACCCTAGCTGAGACAGTACCTTCCCAGCTCAGGTTACAAAGGCACTCAGTCTTGCCTGGTCTGTCCAATCTTGCCTTCTGGCTGTTCCAGTGAGTAGGAAACCAGATGCTATTTTGGGGGGCTGCAACATGTAGAAGCCCAAATGGCAAGGAACCAGTGTCTCCCACCAACAACTGTCTAGACCCGATGCCAGTTAAGGGGCTGAGTTGGAAACAGAGCTTCTTCATTCACACCAGAGAAGACTGCAAACCCAGCTATCACCTGGACTGCAGCCTTATATGTGAATCAGGGCAAAATGCAGCAAGCTAAGGTCAAGAATGGAGTCTTGGGTTTGGAGTGATGGCTCGGTGTTTAAGAACACTGTTGGTTGTTCTTCCAGAGAACCAGGCTTTGATTCCCAGAATCCACCTGGTGACTTACAACCATCTGTAACTCCGGGTCCAAGGTCTCTGATGTCTTTTTCTGGGCTTTGCGGGCACTGTACATACATGTTGGATAAACACTCCTATATAAAACAGAAATTAATCTTTAAAAAGAGAATGGATCCTTGACCCATTCTTGACAAAACTGTGTTGACATGTGTTAAGTTTGAGTATTTTTTTTTTTGTCATGCAGCAATTACTAGTGTACTGTACTTTTTAAAATTAAGAAACTTTGGTTTTGATTCTTGAGTCTCAGGCTGGCCTGGAACCGTCTTCACAACTAAGAGTGGACTCTGATTCTCTTTCCTTTAACTCATCTCCCAAGTGCTGGCACTGAGGCGTGCGCCACCACACTCAGCTAAATAATGCCTTAAAAATATGAGTCTGCCAAAACCAACAAAGCCAGGCATTCTTATGGGGAGATTTTCAAATCTTTAGGGGGGAAATAATGTCTATCTTACAAAATTAGAGAATAAAAAAAAAAACAGAAGATAAAAGTTTCCTACTTCACTTTATGGAAGCAGAGTCAAGTCTATCATGGATAAGGAGAACACCAGAAAGCAAAAATGCAGAATAATACAAACCATGCATTTTAATATAGAACGTCTAAGTGAACACCACTCGAGGTAGCTCAGCTGTCCTACACAACAAGAGAGCATCGACACACCCGTGTGTTTATACTGGTGTTATTATTTGGATGGTATCACTAATGAGAACTTTTTGGTACTTTTCCCAAAGATGACTTTTGATTAGAAAAATTATTCAGGATCATTTATTCTTTATAAATCAATACCATTATAATTTAAAAATACTTCCTCACAACAGAAAGCCTGTCCTCCTCCTCC
>NC_022018.1:49188591-49218679 GCF_000317375.1 Microtus ochrogaster | reverse complement strand
TCTTCTTCTTCTTCTTCTTCTTCTTCTTCTTCTCCTCCAATACTGAGTCTCACTGTGTCATCCTGGTGAGCTCATAGCTAGTACCTCCCTGCCAGAGCCTCCTGTGGAACTGGTAGCACAGGTATAGGCGATAATTCACATTGTTATTGCTGTGACACACTGTGTGGGGGTACTTCTGTGCCATGGCACATGCGTGAGGAGACCAGAAGGCAACTCTGTGGAGTTGGTTCCTTCACCGTTCCGTGGGTCCAGGTCATCAGGCTTGAGCAGTGAGCTCTTTACCCATTGAGCCAGCCCATTGGCCCCTGGCTCCCTTTAACAATCACTTTAATGGTGGCCTGGAAAAGAATGTCTTAGAGGTTTAAAGAACTTGCTGTTCTTGCAGAGCACCAAAGTGTGATTCCTAGCGCCAGCATGGTGGCTCACAACAACCATTAACTCCAGTTCCAGGGGATCCTACACCGTTTTCTTGCTTCCATAGGCACTGGGTGTGCACACGGCACACATACATGCATACATGCAAACGTTCCCTAGAGTCTCAGATTGCAACCATATGTGAATAAATATTTACAAAATAAGGAGACCTTGAAAATATTTACGTTTTTATAAAACCTTAAGACATTTTATGATAACTCGGCAACATAAAAAGCATGTTATGTTTTGTTTCCTGCATGAGTATTTTCTTTAACAAACTTAAACAGCGCCACCTCAAGTGTTTGTATCCCTTTTATGAAATAAAGCTTAAATATGCTGTAAAACTCCAGTTTGAAAAAGCATGTTCAGGGGACTGGGAGGTGGGGCAGTGGTTACGCAATCCCTGAAAAGTATGCGCAGCAGAGTTGAATCCTCAGAAAACCATCTGAAAGCTGGCGAGTATGATGGCCCCACATGTAGTTCCAGCCTGGGAGGCAGAGACAGGAGATGCCCAGAGCAAGCTGACAGCAGAACTAGACGAATCTGCGGCCTCTGGTTTGGACTGAGAACCCTGTACACTAAAGGAGAGGAAAGAACAACAGAGGCTGATTCTTGACATTGACCTTGGGCCTCCACGTCCAGGAGCACTCAGGGGAGTACAGGTGCACGCACACGTTCAAATATGCATATCCACAGACACATGTGCATGCACACACACATACAACACACAAAAAATAAAAAAAAAATGTATCCAATATATAAAGCATGAAATAACTGCCGATTAATTGTATTTCTAGATGTACTTTCTCTTCTGATTAGTGATGCTATTAACAGTGTTGGGGGAGGGCTGCAGTTTAAAGTGTGCAGTGTTCTTGCACAGAATCAGAGGTAAGTTCCCAGGACCCATACACATGTTCTTATAGGAAGTTGCCTCATTACTGCCTGTATCTTTAGCGCTAGAGGATCTGATGCCCTCTTCTGGCTGTTGTAGGTAACTGCATTCATGTACACATACTCACACACAGATACATAGGAATAAAAATATGATAAATCTTAAGTGCCATACTATTGTTTTTGCATATTTCTATTTTTAACTATTTCCTTTGAATTTCATTTTTCATTTTCATCTTGTTTCTTCTTTATCTTTCATTAGTTTTCATAATGGAAATTTCTAATTCCAAATCTTCTAATACAAATTTGAGGGAAATAACAAAACAGAAAAGCTTAAAACCCTCCACTCCTCTACAAAAACCAACAAAACACCAACCAAAAAGCAACAATAACAAAACTAGCTCCATATCAGAATGAATTCCAATAGGCTAGCTTAGAAGAGCTGACAGTAAAATGCTTATCTCAAAGCGAGGGCCCAATAGATGGATGCTTGGCATGAGGCCATGCTGATCAGGACTGTAATAGTGACACAGGAACATACAAATGCTGTAATGAAACACAACAGAGTCAAGAAATATGTAGTAGTATGTGGGAGAATATTGTGTCTGACAAGTTGGAATCATAAATCAGTGGAGAAAGAAAAGCTGAGAAAAATATTTCTTGGCCCACCTAACATCAAATACAAGATAAATTCCAGATGCAATAGTAACCCAAACATCAGTGTGCAGAACTTTCTTTTCATGCCAAAAAGGAACACCTCTATATTCTCTAAGTATGTAATAATTTTTCAAACACCACCAATTGTAAGCCATGGGAGAAAAGGCTCAATTTAACCACGTAAGTTTTCTGCATGGTAAAACACTAAGAGCAAAATGAACTCTAGTAGTAAGGGGGAAACTGACTCTTCCTCCTGAGTGGCAAGTTTCGTGGTGTTCATTGATTCCCTGGAGTCTCAGAATATCGGTGTTGCTGGTTTAGATCAACTGGGAACCCATGGATTCAAACATATTTTGTGTGTTTCAACAAATACTGTTCTTTGTGTTTACATTCATTTTAGTGATCAACTCTTGCTCATGCTCAATTTATTCTTGTTTGTTAAGTAAGAGTTCTGAGAACTTTTGAGATGATTCAAAAAATGTATGTATATATATATATACATACACACATACATAGATACATATATATACATACATATATATACACATACATACACAGACACACACACATACACGTATTTGGTATGATAAGCTCTGGCCTCATCTTGTACATTTATAGCCCTGACTCTGGAATTGTCCGTTTCTCCAAGGTGCCCTGTATTTTTTAGTGGGACAAGGAATTTAGAAACCATATCCCAGTCGTGGAGGTATAGCCCAATGGCAAACTGTGTGCTTAGAAGGATGGGACTCTGGGATAAATCTCCAACACCCCTCCCCCCAAAAAACAATCTAAATAAAAAGAAACTATGATCCAAATATGGACTTCTGAGCTTAGTAAATTCAGAGCATCCTCACACCTGACTTATTTCACGTGACAAACCCAAAATAACATCCACTTTGAACTTGGCCAGTGTAGTCTCTGAATCTCACTCTTTTCTCATTTGTAAAGTACAGATTATAATAATCCTCACGCTCAGATTTTTGGGTCACGATCAAGCCGGCCAGTGTGTGTGCAGCCTGTGACGCTGAGAGCTTCATAAATGCTAATGATGATGGCGATTTACAACCAAGCATTGGCTTCGTATTCAGGTCTCAACATAGGGCAATTTCAATTTAAAATATTATTTCTCACTCACTCTAATTAGCCACACAGACAGGCCAGCTCTCTGTGACCTGATCTGAGAGCTCCCACCATCGTATGGGGGGGGGGGGCTCAATTAAGGAAGTCAGGGAGAAAGAGCAACCATGCCAGAGTTGTTGGGTTTTTTTTTTTCCTTCTTGGAAGACCATCTGCTGCCATGACCCATTTCATAACATCCAAACTCATCAGCCGATGAGGCTTCCGTCCAGCCAGTGGCCCAGCAAATATAATTACTTTGCAACTTTTACATTCCAAATGGCCAGCTCAGATTAAATAATGTTCAGCCAGCAGTCACGGTTGTCCAGTGAGCTGAAGAATTGGAGGGTTTCGTGCTAGGATTTTGATAGAGAAGTGGGAAACAAGTTTGTTTCTTCTTCTATCTTAGGCTGCAGGGTAGAGAAACGCTTCCTCCCAGGTTTTGTTTTGGGGTCAGTGAGTAACCCCATGCTTCAATGAATACACACATAATAAAATTTGTCTGCACTAAACTCAATTTTTTTTTTAAACATGGACTGATCCCTTGAAGGTAAATAAATGGGTGAGCTGACACTTGAGGCAAACTTTGCTAAAAGCCTACATTAAAAAAATAACTTAATTTCTGTCTCAAGAATATACTATATATATGTATGAAATTTTCAAATAATATTCTGTATACATATATGAACTTGTCAAAGAATAAACTGATACTTCTGTCCCCAAATGGGATGTTCTCTAAAACTTTGCTGTCTCCAAAATGGAATCATTCTCTCTAGGGCTGCCCATCGTCTATAATGTAGATAATTACTTTACTTGTTGCCATCCTCCTGAGTAGTGTTTGCTTTATTTGCAGGTTTTTCTTTAAAAACAACTCAGTAACCCAATGCATGTGATTGTTTTTGGGACAAGAACTTGGCTCACAAATAGGAGGCATTCAGCTCAGTGGACTTTAGAGCTCACAGGTGAGGCCCCCCGGAAGCCTTCATCCTACCCCATGTAGGTCATTAGCAGCTTAGCAGCTACCCTCCTGATTGCTAGGGCTTTTATGAGTTCAGGGGCTAAACTATAAATGGAAAAATATATCTGTACTCTGCCAGATTATTTCTTAAGATCTGATGTCCTGATGCTTGGAGTTACAATGCACTCATTCCTCTTCTTACATAATGTGCTATAAAGTTCACGTGACAATCCATTTGTCTGTCCTTCTCTTCCTAGCCTGAGTGGTATCTTAGTCCATTTTTGTGCCGCGGTATTACAGAATACTTGGGTGGTCTCGAAAGAACAGAAATTTATTTCTCATGTATCTAGAGGATGGAAAATCCAAGATAAAGGGGCTGTAGGTGGGTACCTGGCAGAGGCCTGGCCTCTGCTTATAAAATGGTGCCTTGAATGCTGTACCTACTGGAGAAACAGAATTTGTTCTTCACATGAAGAACCGCTGAAGAGCCAAAAGGGTGAAAGAAAGCTAGCTAACTATTCTCTACCGACACTGCTCCCACCCATCAGGTGGAGCCCATTTAAGCTTCCATCCCTTGATGCCATTGCAGGGGCAGTTAAATTTTACCCCTAATTTTGCAGGGAGCAAACACCCAAACCAGGACTGCTAGCTTTCAGTTTTTAGCTTGTGTGAGTGGTTAATATCCTTCTCCATCTCTTCCAGTGAACTAATGCACTGATCTCTGATGGAACACACCAAGAGTGGTATTGCCACTTCACCATAATGTGGACGTGTGTCCATTTAGAAGCTACCAGCAAACAAATCTTCAGTGTGATTGAATGAGAAATTCTACCAGGGACCATATGCTACTTCAGATTGTTCCACATTCTTGCCAAAACTCGTGGTAGTTTACGTGAGAAGGACCCCGTGGCGTTGTATGTTTGAGTGCTTGGTCCCTAGCTGGTAGACTGTTTAAAAAGGATTAGGAGCTGTGGCCTTGCTGGAGAAGGTGTTTCACTGGGGCTGGAGGTTAAAGTTTCAAAAGCTCAAGCCAGACCCAGTTTCTTTGGCTTGGACTCCAACTTGTGTAGAAGATGCAAGCTTTCTACTGCTCCGGGTCGTACCTGCTGCTGTGACCCCGTTGCCATGATCATGGACTCACCCTCTGAAATGGGAAGCAAGCCTCCCCCCTCCCCAGTTAAATGTTTTATTTTATATAACATCTATGAGTTGCCTTTGTCATGGTGTCTCTTTGCAGCAATAGAGCAGTAGCTAAGACACTTGACAATTTTCTGGGTCAGAGAAATTAGTTCCGCAGTTAAGAGAGTACACTGCTTTTTCAGAGATCTGAGTTTGGTACCCAGCACCCAACATCACACAGCTCACACCTCTGGGGGGACTCAGTGCCTTTGGCCTCCATGGGTACCAGAGCTCACGTGCATGTACGTACACATCCACAATTTAAAAAAAAAATTTAAAAGTTTGTCAGCTGTTTTGTGGATAAGGGTTTTACTTTTAGGGATAGGTTCTCAGAAGGGAAATGGCTGAGTCAGGGGTATATATGTGCTTAGCCTAAACAGATGTGACCAGATTGGTTTCCAAGAAGTTTGCATGATCACACACTTTCAGACATATATTCTCCCTGTGATAGTATCATTGATAACAGTCCGGGGCTTTCGAAGTGTTAGCATCCTAATGCATAAGAGATGCGAGCACAGCATTATTTTAGTTTATGCTCCTTACAATCGGTGCATTTTTATTTGTTGGCCCCTTGGGTTTGATCTTTAAGTATTTTAATTTAACAAATTTAACTTTATTAACTTTGTGGGTGTGGTGGTGTCAGATGCTTGCCACAAAGTGAGTGTGTAGGTCAGAGGACAGCTTTTGGAAGTTGGTTCTTGACTTCTACCATGTTGGTGCTGGAGAGCCAACTTAGGTCCTCAGGCTGGCAGCAAGCATCCTTACGAACTGAGCAATCTTGCCAGCCCTTAGGAAGTAGTATTTTTATAAAGAAGGGTTTTGAATTTACGACCTACCCGAAAACATTAAGGCAATGATCTTAGCAAATGGGAGAACTGTTCATGCAAACCATTGAAACTGTATAAATAAAAATGGCCCAGGCTATCCAGGGCCACTTGTTTGAACAATAGGCGGTCAGTCTCTTCTTGGTGTTGACTTGGCTCATCCGTCCCAGGTTGTCAAACCCATCTGGAACAGGGCTTCCAGAAATGCCCCAAGTTCGATAGCCTAGCACCACGTCCTGTTAGTGTTCTGCAGTGTCTCCTTGACTGTTGGCTTGTTTCCTGCCATAAAGAAATGATCCTAGATTGTAATCAGAATAGGCCCTCCCTGCCCCAAACTTCTTTCTGTCAGATATTTGGTTACGGCAACAAAAAAAGTAACTAAAACCATTCAGAAACAGGTGTCGGTCTGAAAGTCAATTTTGAAACTTTAAAATGCAGATCCCCGGGGTCTTTCCTTGACCCTCTGTTAAAGGAAGCCCAGGGAGGACCAGTGTTTTACACACATTCCCCAAGCCACCCTCATGGAGCCTGTGCACACACCAACAAAGATGACTTTTCTTTGCATTAGAAGGACAGATGTGATCTGCAGCTGCTACTGATGACACTGAACCATGTGACCCCGAAGACCTTAGGGACACTGGTCCACAGCTGTCTGCCCTTTGGTTGCTATCTGTTACGTGCTTTCCTCCAGCAAACAAATGCGTATGAACTGTAATCCTGAAACAAACGAAGCTGCCTGTGAAATTATGGGTTAAAGGCTAATAATCTTTAGACAAAGCGTCTTTGGAATTCTGCTGTTGCATGTTGGGGGAGGATGGTGTTCCTAGTTAACTGGATAAATCAGGCCTCTTAAGGAATACGGGCTTTGGAGTCCCAATTCAGACTCGCTCCTTTTTGTCCTTATCTGTTTTTATTTTTGAGACAGAGTCTTGAGAGCACATTTTGGCCTTAATACAGCTCAGGCTGACCTTGAACTAATGGTGATCCCCCTGCTTCTGCCTCCCAAGTGCTGGGATTACAATCGGCAGCACCGCGTCTGATTTGATTCACGATATGCCTCTGTTTCCTTAAATCTAAAGTGGGAGATGCTGTGCCAGTGTTCTCCAGGGTTGAGGGCAAGCAGCACATCTATGGTGCCTGCCCAGGGTTTGGCACGCGGCAAATCACAGTAATCAACAATGTCCCCCTGTTCCTTCCCCCAGCGTCAGAAAAGAGCAACTCTGTTTTCTCTTCTTCTATCTATAATTCCATAAGTCAGAACATAAGTTATATCTTGATATGGCAGTACAAAAGTATTATAAGCATTTCAAAAATACTCGGCTCTTGTTTTGAATGAAGGTACATAATGTTCTGACCCTAGATGTTCTGCAGACATGTCAAGAGTACTTAAAGGAGACTATATTCAAGAATAAGAAAGCAACGAGGCCTTAAAAGGATCATTCCCAAAGGTGCTGAAAGGGGAGCCATTTCAGAGCATGCTCACCTGTTCTCAAAGGGTCAGCTACATTAATTCATTGTGTAGTTAGCTGTTCTGAATTTCAGCTACTTCATTAGGTCTATACTCAGCTAGGCATTTGCTTAACTTTATCGCTAATGCCTTCTTGCCTTCTGTTAACCTGTGGGACTAGGGCTACAACTTTCCCAAATTTCTCTAAAAGTGGAGGAGTTCAGACTGTGGTTCCTGAATCTTTTGCTGTCTCTAGGTCAGTTAGCTGCCTAGGGTAAGAGACTGTCTCTGAGCAGGAAAACCTCAGAGTCCACATTCTGCGGGCGCTTGACAGAATGAATGCGGTCTGTGTTCTGGAAACGGTCCCACTCAAAACCAAAAGGAGCAGCCTGAGCTGGATGCCCTGCTTCCAAACATTTCCTTCTCTTTAACCCTTTCTGTAAGGTTCCTTTGATATGAATCTCTTCTGAAACCCCTTCTGAAGCCAGAAACGGAAGCATCAGTAAAGACAATTGAAGAACTTTAAGTGGCCATGTTTTAGATACAGCAATTCCCTTCTTTTTAGTGTCTTATTTTTCCAAGATTTCAGGCATCTGTAGTTAACTTTGGAATTAAATGGAAAACTCTAGAAATAGATAATTCATACATTTAAAATAGTTGTCAACAACATAATATGTTATAATAATATATCGTTATAATTTTTCTATCACTATTAGTTGGCATTCAGCTCTTGCTATGCCTAACTTATTGAACTTTATCAGAGGTATTCAGATATAGGAAAAACATCTTAAAATTATGATTTGCTCTTTGCAATTTTTGAAATCTACTGGAGGGGCTATCTCAGAATACATTCACCCATGAATGATGGGGACATTTATTGCTTCTGATATGGTTTTGTTCTATTGCTATGGTAAGGATTAAGTTTAAGTATGAAATGTTCCCAGAGCCTTCTGTACTGGATACTTGGTCCCCAGTTACCAACACTATTTTTGGAGGTTGTAGAAACCCTAGGAGGTGTAGCCCATCTGAGGGAGTAGGGCATTGCTAGTATTTTTTTTTTTTTTTGAGATTACTCCTAGTCCTCTGTCTTTCTTTCTCTCTTGTTCTCTTGATCACTATTATGTGAGCTGCTCTGCTCTGCCACACACTCCAGACAGTGATAGACTAAACTCCCTGACATCATGAGAAAGTAGTTCCTTCTTCCTTAAGGTGTGCTCTTGGGCATTTTGTCACAGGCCAGAGTGGCTGTCAACGGCTCCGAAACAGTGGTATGTGAAGCTGTAGAGGAAAGCCATTAGGATGTTGAAAAGGGCAGGAACACAGACAGTAGAGCTAGCCCTGGTGTGGCTTTTGGTTCATATGCCTGTTCTGAGGAGTGGTGGTCAGTCTCCAACTGAACTCTTCCACTATCAAGTCAACAAGCAGGTAGACATCAGGCTGGAGGGAATGTCGGGCAGCCTCCAACTGAGGAGGCTTAATTCCTACACCAAAGACTTACTTGTTCTAATCTATTTTTCCCATGAAAGGATTTAGAATTCCTTGCGGTGTGTGTCAGGAGGAGGTAAAGGGGAAAGTTGATCTCATGGGAAGGAGAGTTAAACCCGGGGATGGTGGTTGATACCTGTGACCCCAGCACTCAGAATGCTGAGGAATGATTGCTGAGGGGTTGAGGGTTACAGAGTGAGTGCTGGGTCAGCCTGGGCTGTAGAATGAGACCTTGTTTCAATAAAACATAATGGGGCTTAGTGAGCTGGCTCAGAGGGTAAGGGGGCTTACTGACAAGTCTAAGGACCTGAGTTCAGTCCTCATAAACCACAAGGTGGAAAGAGAGAGCCTACTCCAGCCGGTTGTCCTCTGGCCCAGCACACGCGCTGTGGTGCTGAGACACGCACGCAAGCACACACACACACACACACACACACACACACACACACACACACACACAATGTAAAATAAAGATCTAATAGCATAACCACAACAAAACAAGCAAAGTAATCCAAGCCCCAAATAAGAGGACAGTTAAAGGGAAGACTGGAAAAACGGTCATGAAATCCAGTGTCTTCAGAGGTGACACACACATTCATTCAGACACGTGTCTACATGGGTATGATGCTCCAGCCTGGGCTAGGGGCTATCGGGCGAGATCCTGTCACAAACACAAAACACACTCAACCCAACCAGCCATCCAAACAAACAAAAGCCAGGCACATGCCCTGTCCAGCTGCGTGTCTGCCTCTGCCAAGTTCCCCAGCGGGCCATTCCACTACGGCAAGCTTAGCCCAGACTTGACCCAGCAGAATTAACATTCCACAGAAAAGCCAGCTCTCAGGAACAGAAGCCACAGGAAGGAACAGGGCGGGGAGAGAGTTTTGTTCAGTGGTGATTGCAACAGCACAAGGATCCGCAGACAAAGTCCCGGTTGGATGACACTCTGGGTGCCTCTGCGTCTCTACTTTCGTGAGGTAGGCCTTTGTTTCTGAATACAGCTACAGCATTTCTGACTGCTCATCTTGAAGCCATGCCCGAGGGTTGGTGTAGATGCAAGCCTCCTAAGGATGCGTGTTGAAAACTGCAATTCCTTAGAGATGGCGCAGCCACAGAATCCCTCAATCTGATTTGGTGCCTAGAAATCTCAGCAAATGGTGAAAATGATTGGAAATCACCATTGTCATCGAGACCAAATCTCACATTTGAAACCCCAAAGAAACTCTGAAGTCCTAATATCAGAAACCCCTTGTACTCTGTCTGTATAGAAGTCTCTAGATAGAACAGTTGAGGGTAACCTTGAACTCCACCTCTCAAGTGCTAGGATTTTACAGGCAAGTGCTGCCAAGCCTGGTGTGCTGGTGAGTGTGCGTGTACATATGTGATGGCCACAGGCAGCTTTTGGGTGTCTTTCTCAATTGGTCCATCATATAATTTTGACACAGCATCTCTCGCTGACCCCAGAACTCAGTGGTTCGGCTAAACTCACTACCTAGCAAGTCCCAGGGGTCCTTCGGTCTACTTCCTGCCTTTTCCTTTTGTGTGGGTCTTAGGCCTTAGGCTCAGGTCCGCATGCACAGCCCCCACTTTACTGACTGGGTCGTCCTCCCAGACCCTTTTCCTGCTTTTAGAGGCACGGTCTCATTCTATGCTCATGTTAGGACTCTACGGCCCTAATAGACACATCGTTAATAATTTTTAAACACAGAAACTGTGTTTGCTTGCTTGTTTGTTTGTTCTGAGACAGGAGCTCTTTTTGGCAAGGCTAGCCTCCAACTCACTATGTAGTCAGTGTATAATCAAGGGTAATCTTGACTGCCTGCTTCTACCCCCCTCCCCAAAGAACTGTCTATATAGGCAAGTGCGACTATACTTGTCCAATACACATTTTAAAATCTTTTTATTTATTCTTTGTGTCTTTCGCACCATCTCCATCCCATTCATTTTCTTACCCCTTCATATCTGCCCTCTGCCCTTGCAACCTCCCCCACCCCAAATAAAAGAAAAGAAAATTTAAGAGGAAAAGAAAAGAAAAAGGAAAAAAAGAGAGAAGGAAAAACCGATCTTGTCATGGAAGTTGCACCGTGACACAGTGACTCACACAGTGAATTCTTTTGTCCATGCATCTGTACTTGCAAGTGTTCACTGCAAAGAGTCATTGGTATTGTGTGAGGCCTCTGGTTTCTGCTACACTATCGGTGCTGGGCCCTCCCTCAGACTCCTCTTGGTTATCCTGTTGTTGCCTTGTGTCATGGAGATCCTGCAGCTTTGGGTCTGCAAGACCTGACCCTTCATGTGCTCTAGTAGATCACAGATGGGGTGGATATTGGAATGAGCCAACTTAAACCTGGTTCTGGGCCTGTTGGGTAGTTGCAGAGTTGGGTCAACCTGCCAGCTCTCCCTTGTCCTCACCACCAGGGTGAGCTATCCTGCATCGCCCTGGCTAGTTAACTCCTTGCAACAATGAGCACGGGCCAGTTTTCCTGCTCTTATGACCTCAGGGCCAGCTCTCCTACCTGCCTCAAGCGTTGAGTTGATGAGTGTGTGTGTGGGGGTGGGGGTGAGGGGTTAGGGTGGGGTGTCGAATATACTTTTAAAAGGCTATTTCTGCATCTTAACCCCAAACTTCCAAAAAGAGACAGAGATAAAGAAAAGCGTTACCGTTTTCAGTAAGTTTGGTTAGGATTCACTTTTTTAAATCTGAACCTCACTAGGTGTGATGGTATGTGCCTTTAAATGGATCTCCATGATGTGGTCAGCCTGGTGGATGTAGCAAGTTCCAGGCTAGTCACGGCTACATAGTGAGACCCTCTCTCAAAAAATAAAACAAACCAACAGTCCCTCACCAAAAACAATACCCCCAAACCAAACCTCTGTAACTAGTAGCCTACTACTAGTACATGGGCTTCTATTCCCATGATCCTTCAGGCAGATTCTATGCTTTACTTTTCTTAATAAAACACTCACCACCTGGATACTTAGTAACGAAAAGGGTTACACTAGAAAGGATAACCATCTTGAGTGAAATTTGCACTGGGCAGATGAGCTGAGGCTATCGGTCAGTGTTAGAGGATTGGCCTGCCATGCGCTAGGCCCTGGGTTTGATGCTCGACCCTCCAGGTCAAGGGATCCGCCGAGGACACCTCTTCTCTCTTCCCTCTTCCTCCACAGGTTCCAGAGTTTCCCTTTGATTTCTTTCTCCTCCTTCTTTTTCTGAAAAAAAAAAAATACTGGTACTGGAGAGAGCACCCCGAGCCAGTGCTTGCTAGGCAAGCACTTTGACCGCTGGGCAATGGGCTCTTTTGGTCTAACTTTCAAGGTCCATGTTGGCTTCTGAGCAACTGAGGAAGTGTGCTTGTGTTTTCAGATGACTTGTCATCCTGTCATTGTCCTAATCTACCTTCAGAACCACACAAGTGTGATCTGATGACGCCGCTCATCCAGTGGACAGACGTGTGGCACTCTCTGGCTTCCCTGGGACACCACCTTTTCCTGTTACCCCGGTATTACTGCCTCAGAGTTTGCTATGAGCACAGAGCATGCGCAGACGTCTTCACTACCGTGCCCTTCTCATTTGATTAACGTCAACGCAATGTCTCAGACGTCCTTGTCTGTAGCTTTCAGCTCTCATTTCTAAAACATACTAATTTCTTTCCACAGGCAATTCGGGTTGCTTTCATCTGAGGAGGTCTGAATGGTTCCCCTGTAAATGGAAGAAGTAGTAGGAGCTCCCCAACTGAGGACCCTGGGCCCCAAGGCAGCTAATTACAAGCCAAGCATCCCAGTGAACTTTATTGTCCTTGATTTTCAAAGGAGCGCGTTGGACGTCAGGCAGTTCTCTTGCGTGGAAACATGAAATACTCTCAGATCCCTGGAGCCAGTGACGCCGCTGGCATCACTTTTGAAAGGAGAGCGCTAACCACAGAAGATTACAGGCTGGAACACCACAGTCTCAGACTCAAAAGCGCTTGCTTTCCAGTTACAGGAAGGAAAGTCACACGCAGGTCGTTCGCTGAGGAATCAAGTCATTCAATGGTGAAAAAGACCAAGGTGTGCGATCTCTGCTGTTAATGCCACTCACTCACTAAACTTGGATGATCTTGGATGCTACTCCAGCCATCCTGTTATATCACACACAGCACCCACACAACACAGGAAGGGACATTCGATCCCTTCTCTACTCCTGTCACAACCATTCACCTCTGCTTCTGAAAGGCAGTTTGCCAGCTGGAGGCCAAACAATGACTTGTCCCTCTGACCATGGTTTGCCTGGTAGGTAAGGATCGACAGGACACCTACTGGACCAGAAAATAGTTCGGTCTCTTACCACAGGCTCTAAAATGGGAGACAGAAAGGGGTCAACTCAAAACCTCCCACAGAAGGTTTATTTGGTTGTGGGTGGCCTCTCAGTACCCAGTGGCTTGGAACTAACCCTTTCCCGAGCTCGTAGGTGGAAGGCCGCCTGAGTCCAGGGTCAGTCTATGATGACTTCAGAGGCACAGGCAATACGGCAAAGACTAACAGCTTTTCAGACACAAAACAGACAGAAACCCCTAACTAGAAGCAAAATCTCAGTCACGGACAATAGTTATATTTAAAAATAGCACACGGGAGGGGGGACCCTATAGTTTATTACTCCTTTTTCCCCCCCTCTGCAATGTCTCAGATGGGAGGTTTTTAAGATGTGTTTTCTAAATATTGAAAAAAGGTCCCCCCCACTGGAAATAAAATCATGGGTGCCATTAAATCTCCATGTTGTATTTTGCCTCTATCTTGTCTATATTCATCGAAGAATGGGCTAAGAGTCTAGATTTTTAGGACATAGAGCATGGTAAACAGTGTTATGTTTTGGATCTTAAATGCCTCACAAAGGTCCTGGGATGTCTTCATTAGGAGGTGTTGGGGCCCAGTGGCAGGAAGTTAGGTTACGGCCACACCCTTAGAGGTGATAAATCAGGACCCAGCTGTTTCCTGTGTCTCTGCACCCCTGGATGCCAGGGTGCGCAGCCTCTCTCTGCCACACCACCCTGCCACAGCTCACTGCCTTACCCCAGGCCCAAGGCCAAGGTTTCTCGGTCTAAATTTTGTGAACTCAGAAGCCACAGCAAATGGTGTCTCTTTCAGAAGACTGATCTCTTCCGTGGTTCCTCACAGTGGCAGAAAGCCATCCTACATGATTACCGTCCCTATTTCAGCCATGAAAATCCCAGCATGCTCCTTTCTGTCTGAGCCCCCTCCCTGGGAAGCCACATGTGGGACTGACAGCCTCCCGCATGGAGCAGCTGTCTCGCATACAGCTTTTAAATGTATCTGTTGATTCAGACAGAGCCACTTTAGCTCAAGGGGCGTGATTTGGGACAACCCCCTTTTCTGGCTGGTTGGCCTATTCCTTGAAGGAAAGCCCCACTCTTCTAAGGACTGTTCATCTCCCCCGAGGATTTCCTATTTAAGCTAGTTGGTTTGTAATGGAAAAACCATAAAATGCCTGGGACTTTACAGCCGCTGTCCGCACATTTTTTTCTTATTTTTGTAGTACACTCAGTGACCTCCAGGTGGCAGTAAAGGCTCCAACCAATTTTGACAGGAATAAGCAGTCTTTAAATTACTTCATAGGATCTTACAGGGTTAATTGACAGGACTATTGAGAAGGACTTACTTCCTTGTGCTTGTAGTCTAGCCGCCCTCCCTCCCCATTTCGCAGCCACAGGTGGTTTGTGAGAGCAAGGAACTCTTGAGAGGAGCTTAAGGCTGGAAGCGAGGTTTAGGTCAGGGTTATTCTAGTTTAGGTGGCACTCTCAGCCCTCAGGCAAGGCATTTCAAGTCAAATCCAGGCATCTTGACTTTTCGTTTATTTACACTGAAAAACATGTCCTGTTTGAAATGGAAAGGTATTGGTCAATAACCTCCATTAACCTGGCATCATTTTAATGAGTGTAGGTAAGAAGCCACAGACTGGATTTCCTAAACACACACCTAAGAACCACAACAACACAAATGTTAGAAGAAAAGCATGCTGGGAAAGAACTGCTTGGTCTCCAAAGTCAAGTTTTCCAAAAGCCAGGTGGTAGGAACACTTTCAAAACACGCCCAGGTGGTAGGAAAACTTTCCTAACACACAGGTTTCTATTCTTAAATTTAATTCAGATACGAGTAGACAGAAGAAACTAAGTCTGGATGTTGGCAATTTTCTGCATTCTGGGACAAAAATATCTGGAGAGGTAAGAAACAGAAGGCTTATTTTAGGTCCACAGCATTTTACAGGGGGTTGTGACCCTCCATCCTAAGTCTGGCTCAAGAGGCGTCTCTGACTGACACCGTCTTTCCCTGGGAAGGTGTGAGCAAAGGTTTTCTCACTTCCGGTAGAGCCGAGGACGGATCAAAGCAACGATTCTACTAACAAACCAGAGTAAAAGTTTCACCCCGTCCAACTTGGTGAATCACGAATTGACTGAGATTCCTACCTGGAGCATCGGAGGGGAGCCCGCTGTGTGAGCCTCTGCATCGCTGCAAAGGACCGCTCCCCGTGGGAGGTGGCACGTGGGAGGTGGCTCGTGGAAGCTGCATCATGGAGTCCTGCCTTCTGGTTAACCTTACTGCTCTGGGTATTCTTAATACCTCCCAACATAAACGCGCAGCTGAGGCAGAATTGCAGACAGCTGGAAGGTGACTGCAGTCAGAAGTGACTGGCTAGAATCTCTGAGGGAACATTCACAGGTCCGATCTTGTTGAGAGGGGCCTTGTGGGTAATCACAGCTTCTCGGTTGCTAAGGCTCAGAAGACAACATTCTACAGCAAACCTCTACGCCGTTGACTCCCGGGCCTTGCCTGTCACCCTGCTTGTGTGTCACATTGCAAGTGAAGGAAGGAAGGGTTCACGTTCCATTCCCAGCTCGAGGGTCCGTAACAGCATGGCGGTGAGAGCATGGCAGTGGAAGGGAGAGGCTGTCGGGTTCACGTGCCCACAACCAGGAATGGAAGAGAGATGAACATGAACGCTCGTACTCCCACAGCTCGCACCCTTGATTCAGTCTGGGATCTCAACGCGAGAAGTCGTGCTCATCCACACTTAGAGAGGGATTTCCTTCTTCAGTGAATGTTTCTGGAAGCATCTCTGTAGACACACCCAGAAGTGTGTTTCCATGGTAATCTAAGTCCTACCAAGTTGAGAAGATTATCGCATCTACGTTTCTTGTTTGTTACTCAATTAGATCACAGCATTGTTTATACATTATCTAAAAAACAAAATCATTTAAAAAATAAAACGGCCCAAAGCCCAACCCAGCAACGATGTGTATTGTAAGCCACCGTTGCTGGCGAAATGAATGCTTGCTTGACCAAGTCATTGCCTGGATGTCCACTAGGCACCTACTGTAGGCGAAGCACTCTGTTGGGAGGCGAGGGCCAGGCTGTTTCAAGACACAATTATTTTTCTGAATCTTATCACTTCCCCCCAAAGAAGTAGAGAATGTGATTTAGAGAAGGTGGCTTACACTTGGTATAACTTGGTGTAAGGGGTTCATAAAACCAATCCAGGGGCAGCAAGACAGACAGCTATGTGGGTGAAGGTCCTGTCTGCCTGTGTAGTAGGAGAGAACCAGCTCCCACAAGCTGTCCTCTGACACACACACATACACACACAAACACACACACACACACACACACACACCCCAAATGAAGCAGAGACCTAACCTATAACTTTAATGAGACTGGGTAAATTCCAACCATTTCAAGTAAAACCTCCACAATTCTGCTTTCCCAAGTGCATTTCCTGTCCTGAGGCTGGCTATAGTATTTGTTGTACCCTATATTTGCAGCCTATTAATGTAGCTTCTGTTCCCACTTGATCCAATCCCAGTGCTGTGTGTGTTGTGTTTATGACGTGATGTTTCTACTGTTTGTGGGCATGCTGCTCTGAGAAGCTGCTTGCTCTTCTCTGTGTCTGCACCTAGCAAAGGAGGCTGTCAGAGCAGCTGTCTCTCGGATTACCAGGGGCCACTCACTGATATGAGGAACTGCTAAGTACTGAAGAAGGGTGTGTGTGTGCATGTGTGTATATGTGTGTATGTACATATATGTGTGCATGTGTGTATGCATGTGTGCATGCATCTATGTGTGCATGTATATGTATATGCTGGGTGGTTTGTGTGTGCCTGTATGTATACGTGTGGTGTGTATATGTATGTGGTGTGCATGTGTATACTTGTACTTATGTATGTGTGTGTGATATTCGTATATGTGTGTGATATGTAAGTATATGTGGTGTGTGGTATTGTGATATGTGTGCGTGTGTGGTACATGTGTAGTATGTATGTGGTGTGCATTTGTGTGTGATATGTTTATGTGTAGTATTGTGATATATGTGTATGCCTGTGTCTGTGTGATGTGGGTATGTATGGTGTACATGTGTGTGTGGTGTGTATGGGTGTATGTGTATGCATATGTATATGTGTGTATATGCATGTGTGGTGTGTATATGTCTGTATGTGCACATGTGTGTGTGGCATGCATATTTGCGTGTTTGTATGTGTGTATGTATTGTGTATGTGTGTGGTATGTGTACGTGTGTGTGGTGTGTATTTGTGTGTATATGTTATTTATGTGAATGTATGTATTGTGGTGTGTGTGATATTTATGTATGTGTGGTATTTGTGTGGAGTATGTGTATTTGTGTGGTATGTGTGTGTGTAACTACATAACCTAGGTCTCAGGTTGCCCTTAAACTTGGTGTTCCTCCTGCCCCATCGTCAGGCGCTGGCTTCACAGGTCCACAACACAGTTCATTTTCTTGTACGTGGTGTCATCTGTCATTACAGTAACTTCCGTGGTTAGGGTTCTGATCTGTACTGATCTGAACTGATCTGCTGCTCAGTTTCTGTTATGGTTGAAAATAAGACAAGCCAGCCAGGCTTAAGACTAAACCCAAGCCGTAGCATGGTACCTCTCTGCCTCTGGAGGAGTTTCTCATGGACCTTACTTTAAGATTCCTTAGTTGACAAATGGGCTCCTCACGAGAACTCAATTTCAGGTTTCAGTTTGATGATTCTGTAAGACTGCATCATCTCTGCTCGGGAGGACTCCACCAGGCACTCAGTTACAGACTCAGGTACCTAAACCCTCAGGTAGACAGCAGGGTACTCAGTTAAGCTCTCAGTTACAAAGAGACTCGGTCAAACAGGCACTCAGGCACTTAGGGACACACACTTACTTAAGTATACAATTTTGTTCTCTTCCCCCACTTTTCTGGTTTATTTTGTTTTGTTTTGATTTTTTCTTTTGTGTTTTTTTTTTGGGACAAGGTCTCTCTGTGTAACAGCCCGGCCATCCTGAAACTCACTCTGTAGACCAGGATGGCCTTGAACTTACAGAGATCTGCCTGCTCTGCCTCTAAAGAGCTGGGATTAGAGACATATTTCACAACTACCCAGCCTCAATTTTGTTCTTGTGCCCTTTCTTTTTCTTTTTCTGATAAGGGAAAGTGGGAAATATGATGCTGTGTTCAAAAAATACATGTGTATATTGAGATAGAGTGTCTTGTAGCCCAGGCTGTCATACAATTGAGGATGATGTTGAACTTCTAATGCTCCCGTCTTCACCTCCGAGCATAGGGATGCCAGCTTGTGTCACATGTCCCACTTGGTGCCATGCTGGGGATTCAAACCGGGGCTTTGCACATACTAGGTAATCACTCTGCTAATCGATCTACACACCCGGCCCTAATGCAGGTTTAACATACAGACTTTACAAAGCCAAGCTCTCCCTTTAATGACACCCATATACATGGTGTATTTTAATCATTTCAGTAAAGCCTGACTCCAACATGTTCCTACTTAAATGGAAATAAGAAAATTCTAGTTTCTGTAGTTGCCCGAGGGGGTGCAGCTTTGTACAGCTAGGGAAGAAGACTCACTTCCCACTATGTTTGGAACAGATGAACAAGCACGGTCTCTCTGGAGAAGTCAGATCTAATATAGATTTGTGTGTCGCTGCTTCTTCTGTATATGGCTCCTTGGCCTAGGAAAATTACCTGAACACGTTTTAAAATCCTCTTGTCTTCAGCCGTCTTCCAAATGGCAGTCATGTCTGAATGGAGTGTTTTGCTGCCCTTTTCCTTCATGGGCAGTTTTGAATGTCCTAGGCAGGAAGTGGAAAACGGCCCTCCGACGTGAGTTGTAGGGTAGGGTATGGAAGGAAAGTTACTGACAGCTGGAAGATTAGATCTGTTTCGCAGCACGGTGACCATGGCTAATGACAGCTGTTGTGTGTTTCAAAGTAGCTTAAACAACCTATGTAAAATGTTAAAGGAGTGCAATGAAGCCTTCAGTAGGCTTGACGTACTTATAAAACACACACACACACACACACACACACGCACATTAAAGTGCCACGTTATTCCCTGTGGATATACATACATACATACATACATACATGTGTATATGGATATGGATATATATACACATATACACATATAGTCATTGTTTGTCAAATAATACAAAAATTTAAAAAGTAGCCCCAGAAGCTAGGCATAACGGCTTATGCTTGTTATCCCAGAACCTGAGGAACTGAGGCAGGAAAATCACTATAATTCTGAGGTCAACGTGGGATATATAGTGAATTTCAGATCATCCTGGCTGTAATAAATGGATTAATAAATAAATCAAAGAATAATTCCCCAGAAATGTGAAAGTGGGGAGGGAGGAAAAGAGAGGGAGAAAGGGGTGTGGGGAGGAAGTACAACTTTGTAGAGACCTAACCAACTGCCCTATATGGATTTTATCTTGACCCATATTAAGTGAGAAAAATAAGCAACACAAAGAAAACTTATTTTTGAGAAAGGCCTGGCACTATAGCCTTGCAATCCTAGCTACTGTGCTTGCTGACTGAGGTAGATTGTTAAGTTCAAGGTAAGTCTGAGCTATAGGGGAAAAAAGGTGTTTTTGAAGCAGTATACCAAATGGAGCAGTCAGTAGAAAATAACCAATAACATTGAAGAATTGCTGTTGGCCGCTAGATGAAGTCACAGAATATTCTTAGCAAATCTGTCTTTCAGAGCTGCCTTCAAAGTAGTTCTTCATGAAAATATATGGCACCCTTGTAATGGCTTCTCAATAACTCAGGAAGTAGGTGATCAGAGAGTGGCTGAATGTCCCTGTCCAGAGAGATTGACCATATGGGGGGGGATGTATTTGCAGACCAATCAGACACCCACATGGCAACGAAAGAGAAAGCTGTTAGTCCATGCTGTGCTCTGCCCTGTCTAGCAGCCTGCCAGCCTTGGCTCTCGATCCCCAGAGAGAAAAGAGAGTTCGTTTGGGAAGCCATTTTGTTTCCCCCACTGCCTCACTATGTCGGGTCACAGACTTAAACCACAACCACTAATGGTCTTGCTTCCAATCAACACAGAGAAAATGTGGTCAGAGGTGACAGAGCGGGATCCAAACGCAAATGGCAAGGAACTAAAGCATGAAAGGGCTGCTCAATAGCCAAGGTGTAGATGCCAAGTGGACTGCACTGCCCAGTCAGTGGGCGTCCTGCCACAGCCAGGCCCCGGCAGCTGTCTGTCTCCACAATGGCCACTGTTCATCACATCTAGGTCAGTTCCAGGAGGCTGGTGTCTTTCAGCTCGTGTTCCTCCGTAGGTGAAACGCCTCAAGTTTTCTGAGCACGAACCATTGACAGGGGCAGCGAAGAGGAGAGGTGTCCTTCGAGCCTTTGAAACCCGCCTGAGCAGCTGGGCCTCTCTCACTGACAATCCTACGCAGGATTGAGGGACCTCTGGGGTGAGGATTCCAAGTTGCTTACACACGAGCAGCAGAGATTTAACTCCAGGTCAGGCAAGCAGACTCACAAGGTGGTAAAAGCTGAGAAAAGCCCAGGTCTTTGGAAATGCTGGACTCAGTGACCAGAGTGAAGAGTTCACTGACATGTTTTCCACACAGACTGGAAACCAGGGGCTGCTGATAAACAAAGCTGAGGAGAGGGGTCATGATCTAAAGCAACCGTGCATGCCTGGGTGGTCCTTCCTTCCTTCCTTCCTTCTTTTCTTCCTTCCTTCCTTCCTTCCTTCCTTCCTTCCTTCCTTCCTTCCTTCCTCCTTCCCTCCCTTGCTCCTTCCTTCCTTTCTCCACCCCCCTTCCCTCTCTCCCTCTTTCTCTTTCAATCAGGATCTTATATATCCCAAACTTTCCCTCATGCCTCAGCTTCCAAATTGCTGGGTTCAGGTCCCCCATGTTTGCACTATTGCATCTTGTCTTAGCTCGCAGGCCTGAGCTGACCCAATGCCTCCCTAAAATAAAAATAAAAAGAAGAAATGTTTAAATGAAAAGAAAGAACAACTGTCTACTAAGGCTTCAAGAGGAAGGTGGTGGTTACTAACACCTGGGGCCCTCATTCGCCATCTTGGTTTTTCCCCATTCATTCCACCAAACACCTTCCTTCACCAAACAGACCTAAGTGCACTCCTAGGGGAAAAGGCAAGCTGTTGAGGGATATTCATCTGAGATGTGTTCCACTCATTTATGCCTTGGAATATTTATTTAATGATGCAAAGATGTGTTGCATTCTTTTATGTTGCATTTGTTTAACTCTGTGAAGCTGTGTTACTTTGCCCGCCCAAAACACCTGATTGGTCTAATAAAGAACTGAACGGCCAATAGTGAGGCAGGAGAAAGGATAGGTGGAGCTGGCAGGCAGAGAGAATAAATAGAAGAAGAAAAAGAGAAGAAGGAGGAGCAAGAAAAAGAGGAGAGGAGAATGACAGGGGCCAGCCATCCAGCCACCCAGCCACCCAGCCAAAAGCCAGCCATGGGATAAGAAGTAAAGAAAGATATACAGTAATTGCCCAGAGGCAAAAGGTAGATGGAATAATTTAAGAAAAGCTGGCTAGTAACAAGCCAAGCAAAAGTTGGGCTTTCATAAGAAAAAATAAGTTTCTGTATATCTGTGTGTTTATTTGGGAGCTGGGAGCTAGGTGGTGGGGCCCTCAAATAATAAAAGAGTAAAAATAACCAACTGCAGCAAGCTGTGCTCTGCTGACATTAAAGGGAAGTTTGAAAAACACAGACAGGGAATCCAGCAATATCATTCTACTTTTCTTGGTACCTGAGGAAAAGGTATCCCTGCTCTTTTAAGATTTTTAGTATTTTCACAAATGAACTTTAGGTAGTGTAGTAGTAGAATTCTAGTCTGTCATGTGTGAAGCCCTGGGCTCCATACTCACCATAAAACTAACAGACAGACACACAGACACACACACACGCACGCACAAAACCCATCTATACGATATAACATTTCATAAAAATGCCTTTTGCTGGGCATTGTGGCTCTGTTATTCTAGCATTTGGGATCAGAGGCAGGAAAATATGTTATGATTTTGAGACCAGCCTTAAACGTGAGGCTTCATAGTGAGTCCCAGTTCAGCTACAACAACAAAAGCAACAGCAATAATAATAACATCTTTAAGTTTTAGCATAGTTTTGTATTTACGAAAGAACTGTCCTTGCCTCCAGCACACCCACATCTCCTTCGTGGTTTGTGTGGCCCACCTGTCACAGTCACCATCGCTGAATCAGCCCATAACAGATCCGTTCATCCTCTGTTTGTTGCTGCCCAGTGTCTTTGCTCAGCTGCAGCAAACTACCACTCTTGGGTCCTATACTGCACAACCTGGCCTCTCTCTCATCTTTTCTTGGCTGTGACCAATTCCTCAGACTGTCTTTGCTTCTGTGGACCTTGGGACTTGGTAGACCGGTCTTGCGAGAGGCCTCAAGGGCTGTTTTCCTCACGGTTGTATGGAGTTGGGGGTTGTGAGAAAGAAACTCTCTTTCATCCAAGCTTATGCTGGTTGTTTCTCTGCCTCCTTCAAAGCTCTCAGCTTTAGGCAGCAAGAGTCACACTGCACAGGGCCCTCTCCGGTGCTCAGTTATCGTTCGAGCTAAGTACCTTTGCTATTTATTTCTCTAAAAACAGAAACATTTTTAGAAGTTGAGGATGTGCTTGGCAATAGCTGATAAAAGGGAAGAGGTGTGTGTATGTGTGTGTGTGTGTGTGTGTGTGTGTGTGTGTGCATGTGTCTCTGTGTGTGTCTCATTTCCAATTATAGCTGCTATCCAGGGAGATATAGGATGTTCCTCATCAGCAATGGATTGTTTTAATCATAAATGTGAACAGTATATACATTATCTTTCCTTTTTGCTTTTTAATTTTTCTTTTTTCTTTTTACTGGCATAATTTGTATCCTTTTCCATTTTTTTATTTTCGGTTGCTGAGTCAGGTTAATATTTATTTATTTATTTATTTATTTATTTATTTATTTATTTATTTATTTATTTATTTATTTATTTTGCGTTCATCTTTAATATGGTCCACAGCACTACTTTTTGGATCCTACAGCAGAATTGAGGTAGGGACCACACTGAAGAGAACACTCTCAGTTGCTGCAGCACTTGCCATGTGAGCACGAGACCCCAGAACCCATAGGAGCAGCCACACAGCAGCAGGCACCATAACCCAGCGGGGAGGCAGAGACAAGAGGATCCTGGGGTTCTTGGGCCAGTCACTCTAACTGAATTATCAAAGCTCTAGGCTGAGTAGAAAACCCTGTCTCAAACAATAAGGTGGAGAGTAATTGGGAAAGATATCCTGTGTCAACTTCTGGTCCCCACACAATACACATATACTTACCCTCCCTCCCCCTGCCGCCAACAGAGGGACAATAGGTCTCAACTGGAATTTATTTTACGAAAGCAAGAGTGAGTCATCATTAGAAAACTAATATCATCTTTCATATTACTGAGAGCCAAAGAAAGAGCCTGTGTAGTCATCACTACCCATGCTCATGTTGAAACAGTCAATAAAATGTCAATTGATGACCTCTCTTTTTCATTGGTATGCGATTTTTAAATTTCATTTAACACCATGCAAATGTATTAAACTTCTTCATCAATGTAACAGATACCTGAGAGGAAAATGTAAAGGAATAAAGGTGTCTGGCTCCGACTGTCAGAGGTTTCACTCCTTCCTCATTTGATTCCATTGCTTCCGCGGAGGCGGGGAGAGGAGAGAGCTGAGAATACCACCGCAGAAAGATAGGGAGGAACAAGGCTGCTTCCTTCACAGTAGCTAGAAAGGACAGACCCAGGGCAAAGCACTCTAGCAAGGATGAGCCTAAGCGACCTACATCTTCCAGCTAGGCTCTAGTCGCAGAATTTCATCACCCCCCAGTCCCCCAGCAAATGTAGCTGTTGATGAAGCCATTGATGAAATCGAAGACCTGAATATCTGATTATCTCTCAACAGGTCTGTCGCTCTAGCATCTGGGGACCAGGTCTTCAACCCACAAGCCTTTTGAGGAAAGGCTCACACTATAGCAATATGTGAATGATGTATATTTATATTGTTAGTTCTTGGGACTTATTTTAGGCCCTTATGCTCTCTCAAATCCCTCCTATAACACAGCATGGTATTGTTATATCACCTGTGCCCACCCTCCTGTATATATTAAGATATCTCATTCATAATGCCCAATAGATTGTAGATGTTCCATAAACTGCTGTTCTGTTGTATTAGTTAGGGAACAGTCACAAACCTGTAGATGTTCAGTACAGACATAGTTCTAGGAAACCTTTAAAAAAAATTTTTTTTAATAAAACAGAAAACTGAATTCCAGACAATTCCTTGCTCTTGCATTCAGACCATAAACTGTAGTAATAGGTCTCTCTTTTTTAATAAAAAGACTTGTGTGAGAATTGTTGGTACACCAATTCCATCAAAAATTACAAGTTAGCATACCTAAAGTCAGGGAATGAGATGTCAAGACAATTAGACACTAGAGATGATGAAGCCTCTCAAACATGGAGTCTTTTCTGATAGTCTTCAATGGAGCTCATTTATAATCTTAAAAAATTCAAGAAGATCAATTATGTTAAGTAACCCCTAATAGAAAGAGACAGAAAACCTAATTGATAATATTCACAGCTCTGTGGTCAAGTTCAAGGACTGTGATCTTGTCTAACCTGGATACAACACGCACATATGATGGCTGTCTTGGCTGCTCCCCTTCCAACTATTTCTATGGTTCCAGAGCTTTCTTCACCAAGAGATTCTATTAGCACTGTGGTTCCATTTCCCACTGCCCACTGGAAGAATAAACATTTTCTAGCCTTCTAATGGAGCACACACACTGAGCTGGTATGTAGGCATTGATGGCTGACCTGGACCTCTGAATGTCTTCTATCTCTCGTTCATTGAACTCATAGATGGAGAACTATTGACCACTGTACATGCCTTTTATTACGTGTGTGTTTGTGTGTGTGTGTGTGATTATGTAGACAGTCATGTGTCACTTCATGACAAAGATGGGCTCTGAGAAATGAGTTAGCCGATGTTATCATTGCATGAACACAGTGGAGTATGCTTATATGATGGTGTAGCCTGCCGAACACCTGGGAGATGTGGCACTGCCATCATCTTTTATACGGTCCATTATTGACTGAAAGACTGCTACGCAACACGTGTGTGTGTGTGTGTGTGTGTGTGTGTGTGTGTGTGTATACACTGTAGCTCAAAACTTAGTTTCTTGGTTAAGGTGATAGCATTAGAGGCTTTGTACTAAAAATAGAGAACAATATAAGAATGCCTACTATTTAACACTGGACTGGAAAGAAAGTAAATAGGGATCAGCAAGATGGCTCAGTGGGTAAAGGTGCTGGCCTTCTGAGTTCTGGGATTTAAGGTGGATGTCGCCACATCTGGTGAGTTTAAACTTATTGAAAAGTTCTTTCATTTCTAAAGGCTTTCTTTACAGGAGTATGTCTTATGTTGCGCATGCTCCCTCCCCTTCTGCTCTCCCACCCCCACCCACTTCCAGTTAATCTCTTTGGTTCACTGGACAATTTCACTTCTGCTTTTATTTAAATATAGATATGGGATTTTATGTGACTATGAAATTTAGAAACCATGAAGTCTTTCTGACACTGGCTGAATTCACCATACATGGTTGTCTCCAGGTGCGTCTAATCTGCTTAAAAACATTTTTGACTTTGAGGCAAGCCATTGGGAGGTTTCAGTGTGTAGAAATGAGGGTACTTGACCCTGACAACGGGAGAGGGTGGGCTGCTGCTCCTGGCTTTATCCAAACAAGCCTACAGTCACCAGGGAAAGAGCCTGTGTGATAGGCAGCAGATTGGGCCCCAAAGCCACTAGAATTTCTGCCTTTCTCCAAATTCAATTCATTTCAGGAAACCCTAACTTTTATCCCAGGCAGCTTTGTTCTCTGCACCTCTGGAGAGCCTCAGGGCACGAATTTATTTGGGAGGGCGGCACAGAAGGTAGAGGAGGAACCATGCTGATCACTGTCAGTGTTAATTACTCTTCCCTATCAATACACTTGTGGAATACATGCCAAAATAATGATGGACAAACCTAGGGAAAAAGTTACACTGGGGTCAAACAAACCCCAGTTTTTTTGGCATCCCTTACTGACTCATCCACGTGGATGCTGGGTTCTGAGGTTACTTGGAAAGTCGTCACATAGACAGAGGGCTTAGGCAAGGATGCGTGAAGTTTTGCTCTTGTTCAATTCAATTAAAGCCCAGTGGTAATCTAGACATTTATATAATTACAGGCAGTTATTATCCAGATTGTTTTCCAAAGGCCAACTTTGACTCAGTGCCCCTTTCAAAGCTTTCCACAGAACAAAATAATTATTACGCACGAGGTTTAGCTCAGGCTAAGAGCTTGAAGTGCAAAGCCTTTTGTCTAAGTTTCCGAAGCACGTGGGTTAGCATTCAAAACTGCGGCTCTGCAGGCCTGCCCCAAAGTCTCTCCAAACAGGCATTAGGAAAGAGGCCTGGGCCTTCCCCATTCTCTGGAGAGAAAATTTCCCCTTTTACTCAGGTGTTAGATTGAAAATAGGATTTCATGTCAGTACAGGTTTCCAGACAGGGTTAAATGTGAGGCTGTGAACTATTAACCAGGAGGTGGGCAGTGTGACTCTGAAGAGGTTGCTGGGGGGGGGGGGGGGAGGCATTGTGAAGGTCAGCATCTTCATGCCCAAATTAAACTGAGCCCCCAAGATCTTCGACCAGTGTTCCCCTTTCCCCCTACGTAGATGAACATTTAGTGGCTGTTTCTCCTGATCAGATCTGGCTGCCCCAGAGAACTCAGTACATATCTCTGTAGTTTCCGTTTCTTTTGGGTTTTGAACCTTCCCTAAAGAGGGCATGTCACAACTGCCCTTTATAGCCCTTCTTGGTTCTGTTTGTTAACTATCAAAAACAGGTAGAAAATACATCTCCAGCTATTTTGCGCTTTCTCAAGAAGTCCGAGTCCTGTTTCCTAATTTAAGGGTATAATAGAATTCTAGCCATTTCTCTTCCAGGAATCTCCATAGCAAATTCCAACAGATACACTTGTTAAAGCAGGACTGACCTGCTAGGTTTCTGATACTGAAAGAAAGAAGGTAATTGTTAGGGAGTCGAATTGCAGCTAGAGACAAGGCAGTCTGCCTTCTTAAGCTGTGGGTCATGACCCCACACCGGGTTACATAACTGTGTGTGTGTTGGGGGGGCGTGTGTAACAGTAAAAGGTCTCCTATCGTGCAACAACCAAAAATGAATGGGAAACCAATACGTCTGGCATCTGAGACGCTTGCAGCCATAGGAGCCCACGTTCCATTGCACGTTGTCACTTCAGCCTCGGATCTGAACTCACAGCACGCACGCTTTGCCTGACGCATACTGTCACAACTGCACCAATGCCTCTGAGCACAGCCTGGAACCCCTCCGCTCCCGTTGGAGGCCATGAGGTGGCAGCAAGTGTTGCTCTGTCTTTACTGCACTTATGAAGTTTCCCACTCTTGCTGAAACACAACGTTTTCATTGTGCAGCAGACTTACTACTTTCTTACTGCCATTCCTCACCGCACAAGAGCCTAATTGTCTTTGGACTGGATTGTGCTAGAAAGCCAGGTTTGGGGAAAGCATTCATTATTTATTTTGTGTGGAGGCAGAGGGTTCTTGGTGCTGCAAGAGGACAACATGGGGAGTCACTTCTTCCTTTCGACAGTGTAGGTCCCAGGGATCGAACTCAGGTCTTCACTCTTGTTGGCAGGTGCTTTTACCCACCTTGGTGGTCCAGATCTTTAGAATTACTGCTTTAGTTTCTGACTTGAATTTCATTAATAAAAATCATTCCATGAATTTTGGCTTGGATTAGGAGAGAATTTCCAACAAATCCTGAAATGACCCTGCGCCTGTTTCTGCCATTTTGTACTTATTTATGTGCATATTCATGTAAAGAAGTAGTCCCAGCACTGATGATTATGAAATCAAAATATTGATCAGCTTGGAAATATTGAAGATAACCTGACTCCCCGCAGAATCAAATGTTCAGCCAAGATTTAGTTCTTTATGTAAAAATAAACAAACATATGCATGTCAGTATGCTGACTTGCTTTCATCTTTAATACACAGTGAAATTATAAACATATACCAAAAATTCCTCTAAAAATAAATTTATTATTAGTAACTGGTCTGTATGTTCATTTCATGGCCCTGTGTACCCGTAGCCACATAAACTTTTCTTGTGTGAAAAGTGGAAAATGTTTAAGAAGTCCTTTATTACAGGACAAAGAAGCAAATAGCTGAAGAATGTATAGAAGTTAAAAGACTTTATAATAATCTTTGAAACAGAGTCTTGCTATCTAGTATAGTGCCAGAATCACAGCTAGGTACCATCACATCCAGCTCAAAAGCATCTTTTAAAACAGGGAGTGGGTTCGGTGGCATATACATATAATCCCAGAACTTGGGAGGTAGAATCAGGAGGATCCCATATTCAAGGTCACCCTCACAACATAACCTTTTTGAGGTCAGCTGGTGCTACATGAGTTCCTGCCACACACACACACACACACACACACACACACACACACACACACACCCCAGCAGCAGCAGCAAAGCAAAACAAAACCACAACAAGAGTAAAAGAAGGACGTGGCTCAAATGGCGCCACAATATCCAAGCCAACCTTATTGATCTAAAAAAGAAATATGTCCTCGAGCTTACTGACTTAGGGCACCCCAGCGTCTTCTGCGTCAGAGTGGCAGAGACAGGAAGGTGTGGGTCTTGGAGGTTTTGCTCACTGATTTTTCCTGAGGTTCCTGACCAGTGTTTCACCTCCAGGTGACAACAAGGGACGGGATGACATGTAGTCTGGAGTAACCATATGTGGCGAACTAGGATCGACCATAGAAGGAACAAAAATAGCATCTGGGCCCACTGTCTGTCATCTTCCTATACAGCAAACATTGTGCCGAGCAGGTTATTTTGAGAATCTTTACACAAATTCTACTTTGTTGTTGTTGCCTGGGTGAGGAGGCCTAAGCAGAACCCAAGTACTGCAGTCTCTCTGACATCCCCAAGCCTTTAATCACCAAGCACCGAACTGTTGTGGGATAATAATCTGTATTACATTCATTTATGCTGTGGAATATTTGTTTAATGATGCAAAGATGTGCTACATTTGTCTGGTTAAAGAAATTAACCTGGGGTCAGGAGGCCGAGTCAGCAGCCAGCTGACAGAAGTGACAGGGTGGAGCCATGCTTAGCCAGGGTTCTTAGGTGGGGGTGAAGCAGAAGGGCGTCCTGTTTTCTGGGAGACTGAGCCAGGAAAAAAGTTTAGCTACAGCAAGAGCCCCTAGTAATGAAACAATTTTTATAAGCAAACAAATGTTAAGAGGCTAACAGACCCTGCCCTGTGTTTGCTGTTGGATAGATGTGTCCCTGCAAGAGGCCTGGTATTTATGGGCCGAAGGTAAGAGGAAAATCAAACCAAGCAGTGTCAACATCAGGAAAGAATGCCGTGTGTCTCTGGAAGCAAATGGGGCTTGGGGTGGGGGAGGTGGGCTTAAGGGATCAGTGGATTTCTGCTTGGGATGACCTAGATCTTTCTGGCCACCTAATTTGTTGTCTTCTCCTGGGCTCTAGCTTCCCTCCTGTCCACAAGACTGTTCCTCTTCACCATACACTTCAGCTGAGGGTGCAGCTCGGTGTGTGCTGTGCTCGCCTATCATGTACGAGGCCCACGGTTCGATTTGCAGCTAGAGACAAGGCAGTCTGCC
>NC_022018.1:49180597-49188442 GCF_000317375.1 Microtus ochrogaster | reverse complement strand
TCTCTCTCTCTCTCTCTCTCTCTCTCTCTCTCTCTCTCTCTCTCTCTCTCCAGGAGATAAGACCTAGGGCCTTCTATATGCCAGTCTACTGTTCTGCCACTAAGCCACACATCAGCCCCGCTATTACCTCTCTCTTACTTTATATACAATGACATTAACTCTCCATGGTTCTCAGTTCTGTGAACTTTGTCAAGTGCATAGAACTGTGTAGCCATTGCCACTACAATCGCAATGGAGAAAAATGTACTAGGAAAGCAAAAGGACATTGAGTGTGATATACAAAGATCATCACTAGTCTGCGGCTAGCCTGGGCTACATAGGGAGACCCAGTGACCATATCTATAACCAGCTAGCACGAATTTAATGTGGTCCAAATGGCAGAGGTGTGTGGAGGAATCTTCTTGGGTCCTTTCCTCTTTATGAGTTCACAAAGGAAGGTGACCAGACAATTTAAAATTTCCCGTAGGGAAGCACAGACAACACACTATAGGACTTTGAAGAAGAGAGAGACATGCAGCCTCAAGGACACCTTTTCAAGAGGCTGAATGCTTTGTTTTTGGTCATTAAATTGTGGCTGACTTCATAGATTGCCTTGATTTCCAAGGACTCAAGTTTTTCCTTGATTCTTTCCGCCCTTTCTAGGCCTTCAGCTCACAAGGCTGGGTGTTTCTGTCCTCTGGGTTCAGGGTGTGCTTGAATTGCAGAAAGGGAGGCAGGATCTGCAAATCTCACTCCAACCAGGACCAGTTAACACAGGATAGCCTATAGGACCTGCCTTTAGCAAGTAGATATTGCTGACAAACTATTTAGAGAACATGCATGCATGATTTCTGTGAACTTGACAGACACTTTGAACACAATAAGGGATATAATAAAGTAAAAACTTGGTTATTAGACCTGGCCGTGTAGTTCAGTAGGTAGAGTGTTTCCCTAGCATGCACAAAGCTCCCGTTCGATTCCTCAGCACTACATAAACAGGTTGTGATAGTACATGCCTGTAATGCCATCATTCAGGGAGGTAGAGTCAGGAGGATCAGAACTTTGAAGTCATCCTCCACTACATAGCAAGTCTGAGGCTGTTTTGGGATACAGGAGAGAGACCCTGCCTCAAAAAATATATTGATTATTAAGACAGCTAGCACAGCAACTAACACTTACCAACGAAAGTACAGAAAAAGCTGCATTTGAGCCTGTTCCACAGAACCACAGTGTCCCCAGTCCCATGAATGAGCCTCCAGCAGCTGAACAGTAGCATCCGAGCCATGCTGTTTCCTTTCAGGGAACTGGCGCCAATGCTTGTCTCGAGTGCCCGGGGCCAGCACTTTGCCTTTGTGCAAAGTAGGGAAAGCTGTCCCTGCATCGCAATGCTGCGTTTCTATCTATTAGGATATTGCTGTGATATACAATGAGCCGTGATAGGCAATCGATTACAAACCCTTGAGAAATGAACTCTGCGTGGTGCCCCTTAGGGGTTGGACACTATGAAGCCAATACGGCTGCTGCAGCAGTCTCTTATGTCACTCTTGAGACTCAGTTGTTCAGGGTCTAAGAAAAACTCCCATTGTTCCTGAGGTCCTGGCCAGAGGTCTGGAGGGTGACTGCCAGTTTATTAAATTAATACAACACTTACAGTGTAGTTATAAAATTAGAGGTTCAGTGCTGTATGCTTGATGGCGACTATCTCCTTTAATCTTCCCCCAAACAATTGTGAATAAATATTTTTATACTTATTTTATTACTAGCATTGTTATTATTATTTTGTGTGTGTGTGTGTGTGTGTGTGTGTGTGTGGTGTCATTGTGCTTGTGTGGAGGTCAGAGGACAACTTTCAGGAGTCAGTTCTCTCCATAGTATAGTTTCTGGGGCTCAAACTCAGGTATTAACATGAACTGCAAGTGTTTCTTACCCACTGAGTTGTCTTGCTGGCAAAGAAGTCCAAGACTGGCCAATCCACATGAAGACCTAATTCACACATATAGTACATCGGCCACCCAGAGTCCTGACAGAGTCAATGCTAAGGTCACTCTTCCTCTCAGCATGCACCCCTAAATATATTCATGTTCCTGATACACTGTGTTCCCCACTCTGTTGGAGGGTTTCTCAAGGGAAAGGGGGGAAACTCAGAGATCTTTAGGGTGGCACAGATGATGTGGACATATTAGAAACTTCAGGTGTGGATGGGAAACGCATCTTTTCAGACCCAGCGACAGAAAACTCTGCAGATGACTGGTTTGGCTATAGAAGCGATGTGCACGGTGCCACTGAGTCGCTTGCTTCTCTGCAATTAGGAGGCCCAGCCCTCTGAACTGGAAGCCGGTTGGCAGAGCTTCAAATCAGAAGCCTAAGCTCTCAGATCACCCTTAAGATATTTGGCGAATCAACCTGTCAGCTTCCTCTGAGTACGAGCCAAAGAGAGACCAGTTGGCCAGACCACAGTGTTCTTTCTTCTGGGCCTTTGACATCTTGGGACCAGAGCTTTGGGTCCAGTAAAACATTCTCCTTGAAGTCCTGCTTGCTTGCCTCCCTCTCCCTCATCAGTGGAAACTGATTAAAACAAAGGAGGAATGAAACTTTTTTTTTTTTTTTTTTGCCCATCAGCTCCTTGTTTGCTTCTCTTCCATGAACGATTCTTAATTTAACCGATTTCCTTCTTAATTAGATTTAGCAATTAGGGTTGCCCATTAACCTAAAGTTTTCCTGCAAGAGACTCATCTTCTGCCGAATCTGCCGGCTTTACAATCCCACAGCTGCGTAATTGGCAGTTAAATTCCCATCCATTCAAAGCCCAACAGATAAGCAAGCCTTACCCAGGTGGCTGGCGTCAGTCTGCTCCAACGCTGAGAGCCAATGAGAGCCAGTGCCAAGCACCTCCTCGCCAGCTACTCTGGGATGAAGGGGCCACTGAGCAAGAGCATCTGGGCCACTCATCAGCCATCTAGTCATCCAGCCAAAGCTTATTGAATAGTTGTGACCTCTAAACAGTGTCCTATTGGAGGGTACTGTCCGCCAGGCTGCAGAGGGGAGTGCCACACACAGGGGAAGCTGAGGGTTTGTGCCGGGAGTGAGTGGCAGTTACCCCACTGTGCTGTTGAGGACTTGGTGGGGATTAAAGAGGAAGTCTTTTTTTTTTTTTTCTCTCTCTTCAGAGAGTAATTTTTGTTGCCGTTTTTAGTTTTTTGAGACTGGGTCTCCTATACTCCCAGGCTGATCTTCAACTTGCTATGTAGCTGAAGCTAGTCTTGAACTCTTAATCTTCCTACTGAGTACTGGAATGACAGGTGTGTATGCCACGCCCAGTCAAAGAGTCATTTCTATTCCTTGTTACTTTGCCTTTATCTTTTGAAGAACAAAAAAAAAAAAAAAAAAAAAAAAAAGAGTAAGTCGCTCTGATGTTCATATTAATCTTTTTAATTTCAGGGTTTTCTTTATAGAGTAATCTGGGTTATCCTCCTAGGCTGCAAATGTAAATAGCAAGCACTGCCTTAATTCTCTTTTCTGTTTGTTTGTTTGTTGTTTTTGAGAAAGGGTATCCGTGTAGAGCAGGATGGTTTCAAATTCACTGTGTAGCTGAGGACTGCCTTGAACTTCTGATCCTCCAGTCTCCACTTCCTGAGTGCTGGGGTTACAGGTGCATGCTAAGGTTGCATCCTAAGCACACAGACTACTACCCGCTGAGCCACAGCCTCGCCCTTGCCTCCCCTTAAACACGTAAGTGCTCATTGCATGTGGTATACTGGTCTTTTCTCAAGTTCTGTTGATTTTAGCTCTGTTTTTAAAGGTTAGCGTGTTGAGTAATGGGTTTTGTTATGACATTGTCATACATATATGTCATTATACCTCCTCCTCCTCCTCCTTTCTCCATGTCCCTGTCCTCCCTTGCTAGTCCCCCTTGCCCCCCTCCCCCCATAGTTCCTGCTTCTGCTTTCATGGAGACGGACTCCAACAGCCGATCTCCAGGCTAACCAGCAACCTAATTACTAGATCTAATCAGGAAGGAAATAAGTTAAGACTCCTTGTAAGAACCAAACAAGAAGGCAAGAATGCTTAATGGGCCTGAAGCAGAGCAGATGTTTTTACAGATGGCAGAGTTAGCGACGGGAGGCATGCAGGTACGGAGAGACACCTGCAGCAGGGGCTGGCCCTGGGGCTGACACCTTATGGCCCCGAGGCAAGAAGAGGCTTTGGTTTTCTTTAGGAAACAGGTGTCTTTGTCTTTCTGCTCAAATTGCTCAAGGTAAAGAGCTGCTCCGACACCCTAGAGGTTTGCACTCCAGCAGGATTCTTTTCCTTCTTGCTTGAGCAGCTGATGGTCAAGGCCAAGGGCAGTAAACTGAGGCTGAAGACAGAGTCAAGCTCCTCCCTTTTATTACTGCAATTGAGTGACTCCGGAGCCCTCAAACTTGACCTCTGCAGGTAACTATTATGGGCTGGACGTGTTGCTGAGAACTTCCTGTGTTGAGAGTTTGCTGTCTGGATTCATCTGGGAGTGGTGTTTGGAGACGCAGACTTGGAAGGTCACTGGCATCAGATGAGGTTATAAGGGTAAGTCCCCCATGAATACAAAAGGGGCATTGTAAGAAGAGAGGTCTGAGCTAGGGGTAGCTCTGGCTTTCTGTGAGATCCCTCACCACCGTTGTGTTGAGCAGATTAAGCTGATACTGGTACTGCATGCTGGGACTCTGGGCTCCAAACGTTGGAACCAGATAAATTTCAGTTCTTTATAAATTTCCTCATCTGAGATGTTTTGTTACAGAATCAGAAATTAAGTGCCAGAAGCAACAAGGTTAGAGTAGGACAGCTATTTCTCAGTAGGAAAATGAACTTCCAAACAGAAAAGTGGTATGAAGGAAGAAGAAATTGTTTTAGAATTCAGTGCCGTAGTTAGGGTTCCCTATGCATGGATTCCATGGTTCACAGGTAGAAATTTATCTCCTTTAATTTTTAATTGTATTTATTTACTGTGTGTGTGTGTGTGTGTGTGTGTGTGTGTGTGTGCATGTGCGTGTGCATACGTACGTGCTGCACATGTGTGGATGTTTCTGGAGAAGAGGAAGTTGGATCCCTTGAAGCTGCAGTTACAGGCAGTTAAAAACCGCCCCATATGGGTTTTGGGAACCGAATCCTGGTCCTTGCAGAAGCAACAAGCATTTATCCATGAAGTCATCTCTCCAGATCCCTGAGCATTTCCAGCCATAAAACTAATAGACTAGGAGCCAAAGGTCTAGTGGCTGGGATGGCGCTGAGGCTCAACATCCCCACGGGCAGCAGAGTAGGTGTATGCCTCCAGTTCCCTTGCAGAGAGAGAGCAAATCGAGGAGAGGCTGGCTGGGAAGATCTGCAAGGCTGCTTTAATGCCCTCTCTTCCTGGGATAATCAGATCATTTGCATAAGCTATTTTGTTTGGCTAGAACTTAACTAAAGACTAAGGGAGATTGGTCGCACATTGTAAAGGCTGAATGGGCTCCCTGATGCTGTTCCTGAAGCATTGCTGGAGGGTTTGGAGAGAAGGCTCCGGTGGTAAAGAGCTTTCTATGCAAGTAAGAGGTCTTTAATCCAGTCCCACAGAAATGTCAGATGTGTTAGTGCACATCTGTAATCTCAGTGATAGGGAGGCAGAGACAGGAGGATCACCGACTCGATGTCTACCCAGTGTAGCCCAGTTGGCAAGCTCCAGATTCAGGGGTGGATTCTACCCTAAGAACAAAGTGGAGAGCAACTGAAGCCAGCTTCGGGCCTCTACTGCACGAGATCACCTGTGCTAAGGTATCCAAACACATGCATATGTTCACACAGACGACACACACACACATAGACACAGACAGACACAGCAAGATACACAGAGACACGGAAATACACAGAGAGACAGAGAAATACACACAGAGACACATACAGACATACACATAGTGAAACACACAAATTTCCTAACTCTAGGGGTATCCTCTCTGCTGCTTACCTCCACTGAGCATTGTCTGTAAGTTACTTTGGTTGGTTGGTTGGTTTTATTTTGGGAGACAGGGTCTTACTCTGTGTCCCCTGGCTGCCTTAGAATGCACTAAGTAATTCAAACTGCCATTGAACTTGAAGATCACTTTCTATTCTTCCCCTGGAGTGCTGGGTATAGGCATGTATTACCATCCTCAGCTTGCAATGCCATTTTTTAATGTTTTATTTTAAAGTGTGTGTGTGTGTATGCTATAAATGCAGGCTCCAGGAGAGGTCAGGAGGATGCCAAATTGTCAAAGCTGGAGTTGCGGGTGGCTCTCTACAAAAGCCGTACACACTCTTTCTGCCCAGCTATTTCTCTACCACTACCATCCTCTAAAAAAATATCTATTACGTGTGTGTACGTCTGTGTGAAAGTAAGCATGCATGTGAAAGTGTGCAAAAGCCGAGGCCGGGGCGGGCATCCGGTGTCCTCTTCCATCCCTGCCTGTCTACTCTTTTGACAGAAAGGCCCTTCCTGAACATGAGTCTTTTGTCTCCGCTAGGCCGGAAGCTGGCAAGCTCCAGCAATCCTCCTCCTTGCTCCAGCTCGACTCTGGGAGTTGAGGTGACAGACATTTCCAGGGATGCCTGTCTTGTTACATGAGTGCTGGGATCCAAACTCCAGTCCTTTACGGCTGCTGGACCTCTCCTCCTGCACCCACAATGCCTTCTTAGAAGCCTGCTCTCCCCTCAACTTTCTCCCAGGCACTTTTCTTCCGGCCGGCAGCCGCAAGCCCTTTCCAGTGTGGAACACAAAAGGACATTTGTGGCATGTAATTGTGTTCTGAAGCTGTCCCATTTCCATGATGTATAATCATGACACTGTGGGGGAAGGGGAACTGCGACACCACATTCCAAACCCCTTGAACGCTAGGATCCATTTTGGTTTCTTTATTGAGAATCCGATCTCAGATCATTTGCAGCCAGGTTCTACCCCCGGGCAAGTTTCTTCAGTCGTGTTAAATTCCTGGGGCGAATCCCCTGAGGATTTAGCACCGAAAACAGACAGCTTTAATAACGGAATGCTGATGTAAAGAGCAGGGAAAGGCAGCGTGCTCTAGCCACTTAGGGACAAGATGGGTAAATTGTTACTAATAAGCCATGCAGTATTTTTTTCCTGCCATTTTCTTCATACGAAGGAATATGGAGATGAACTTTTAAATGCCAGATGATTGCCTGACAGCTCCCATCCCTGGGGCAAATGCTCAGTCCAGATCATTTTGCTATTGCCTTTCCTAAACCCTTGGAGGACACACACAGTCTCTGTCTAGGATAAAAAGTCAGATATCTGAGCAAGAGTGCCGAGGATAGAATCCCATGGGACCCAGCTACTTCATGATCCCATTTCACGACTATTTTGGACTCGGCTGGTCAGTTTTCCCTTGCTGTAACAAATGCCAGAGATGAAGCAACTTGAAAAGAAAAGCTTACTCAGTCTCATGGTCTCAGTTTTCAATCCCCGGTTGCTGGCCCCGTTGCTCTGACCCTTTGGTTAAGCCGAATATCATGGCAGAAACAAGAGGAAGAGCAAACTGCTGTCAGGGCGGTCAGGAAAGAGAGATTTTGGGTATGCACCAGTGACCTAACATCTTCCAACTAGGTTTCATCTCTTAAAGGTCCCAGCCCTTCTGACTGCAGGAGATTGAAGCATCATCACATGGACCTTTGGACACACTTATTCAAGCCTTCTTACCTTTTTAAAGACAGGGCTTCACACAGCCCAGCCTGGCCCCCTGTGTGGCTAACTGAAGGCGTAAGTCACAAACAATCCCACCCCAGTTTGGAATTATGATTAATAGAATGGTTATTTATTTAAGGGGGGAAAACTTACAGATCACCGTCCCAGACAACAGCCCTCTG
>NC_022018.1:49147759-49180276 GCF_000317375.1 Microtus ochrogaster | reverse complement strand
GTATGGAGCTGGCAATCAAACCCTGGACTCTTGCCCACCGAGTTACGTTCCCTGCCCCAGACATGAGCTTTCTTAGGAGTGAGACTGCGAATAGGGCTTGCCAGGGCCTGTGCCACCTTCCTGGCTAGAGTCCCAGTGTGACTTCTCAGCCCTCTCTCCCACTATTTTCACTTCTGCATCCTGCCCTGTAGCCAGTATTCCCCTCCAGTTGTGTCAAGCTGTCTGCTGACTCCCAAATCTACCACGATTTTGAGCATGGCCCTTCTACCCACCTTTCCTGCCAGCGAAGTTGACTCATCTATGAAGAACTCTTCCCAACGTGACCTCTAGAAAACTGTCTCCCCCTAAACAAAGCCATCCTTCTGTCCTACACAGCAGCCACAGCCTGTTTCAGTGGTGGAACCACGTGGGCTGGCAGGATTGGTTTGCAATCTCAGCTCCACATGGTGTCCCACAGAGGACATGGACTTCCTTTTAGACATTTCTACTCTCGGTCCCAAGGCTTTACAACAGTTGGGATATTGACTTTTTAGGGCAGATGATTTCTTTTAGAGATATCATCACATGGGTCAGGTCTCTCATTCTACAATGGGGCTTGAACAGGTTATCAAGCTTGACAGTAAGAACTTTTATGAGTTGAACCAATTTGCTGCTCCACAAATAAAATAATAAAAAACTAAAAAAAAAAAAAAAACCAATATGAGTCTCCAGTGTTAAAATTTAGAAACATGTCCTCAGACATGTATTTGGGGTGGATCGTTCTACTACTGCTGCTGTTGGTGCTGCTGCTCTCTCTCTCACACGCACACATAGACACACACAGACACACAGAGACAGAGAGAGACAGAGAGACAGAGGGAGAGGTTCCTGGTTGGAACCGCTGCCCCAGTTCTAATAGACAGCCTGATCCTGGGTACGTAATGAATATTTGCTGAGCTAACAAAGCAATGTTCAAAGTAATGAATACAAGTCTGAGCGAACCAAATACACAATGGTAAATAAACAAACCCAACATCACGTTTTAACTTCTATGCATTCATCAAATCAAACTTGAAGTCTTTATTCCAGCCATGGAGGCTCTTGAAGAGCGAACTCAGCCTGCTTTCTGCCCTTGTCAGCTTTTTGTTCTTGCTCTTGACCTCTGGGCTCTTCCTGTTCCCTGGCTTTGTCTGCCTTTCCTGTCACTCAAATTCTGTGCTGCCTTCAGGACAAAGACTTCGACTTCTTGCAAACGCCTTCTGCCACTCGCTCGCCCTCTTTTGGGACCGAACACATGTGCGTGTACATTGCTTTGGATCTTAGTGTTATTGATTAGTGTTTTGTTCCATAAGCACGCATACAGACTTTCTTCTTAACTGAAAAATAGCTCCTCCTCAGAAGGAGGGTTCGCTCCTTCCAAGCTTTTCTTCCCCTTACCCCTGCTGGGAGCTGGAAGAACAGATGTTTGCCTTTGCTTGAAGCACACACTGCTCTAAGTAACTAGCAGATGTGTTCAATCTGTGCTTTGCATTGAAGATGCAAAGGGATAAACTCTTTAATAGCTCACTGTTTTTAGATAAATTCATTCAATCAAATATGAATAGAAAGAGTTTGAGAATGCTTTTAGAATTTCTGTGAGAAGGCATGGAATATACTCCCCCCCCCCCACACACACCCCCAAGAAATACAGAAATTCATACATTTTTCCTTTTCTTCAATCTTGCTTGTGCTTAAACTCCACTCAGGACTTTTCTATAGTGGCAAACAGTTTGAGACACTGGGTGTGATAGTGAATGCCTATCTACTAGTACTTGGAAGGTAGAGGCAGGAGGATCACGAGTTTAAGGCCAGCCTGGCTTATATGAGAGCCTGTCTCAAAAGATAAACCAAACTAAATCAAACCGCCACTGCCACCACCACAACAAACTGCGATGTTTTCAGGTTGATCAAAAAAATATCACAAGTAGCATCCAGGTTGAAATAAAACTGGAAAGATGTGGTGGAGGGGGATTATCTGGGGAGGAGGAAGAGCATCAGGAAGAGGGAAGAAAGAGGGGGGAGCAGGAGGGGAAGTGAGTGTGATCAAATCACAGTCCATGAGCGTATGAAACACGTCACAGTGAGACTCGTTATCAATTACTAGTTAACATATGTTAATGCAAAGTATTGGAAAAACACTGCCAGCCTTCCTGGTTTCTTCCGCGCTCTAAACCCACAAGCGTTCTTTGGAGCCCCACTTCCTCAGGCATTTCTGCAGTAACTAGTACTTTATCTCAGTGCCTGGCTTCAGAAGTCTCCACAAACTTCCGCTCTATACAGTATTCCTTTCCCAAGCCGTTTGTAGAAATCTGTCCAGGTTTTATGCACATGCGCTCTCCCAAGAGGTCCATGCTTTCCTCATTTTCAGCGGCTGTCAAGGAGACCACTCCCAGAAGGACCCAGCCTTGGGTCTGAGCCCCTCGTGCTGTGATAGGATAAGCAGAAGACAGGTGGGCTAAGAGGAGATGGGGAAGCATGGTTTGCTTTCTACCTGCTTCTGTACCCCTTCTAGAAGGGGATAAAAGGGTTTTTGCCCAAGTGTTATAAACTGGATCGTTGGCAGGTCAGCCTCCAAAGTCATCAACCTCTCTGGCTTCAAAGGCCCTGGGGTCTCTATTTATTCCTCTCTCTGTTGGCCCATGCACTCCCATCTAAACCACAGAGTGTTGAGGGGAGCGGCGGGCTACTTTCCTGGCACCCGGCTGCCCACATGGCTAGTTTATGTCCCAAAATAATTACACAGACACTGTATTCTTTTAAACACTGCCTTGCCCATTAGTTCCAGCCTCTTATTGGCTAGCTCTTACATACTGAACTAACCCATTTCTAATAATCTGTGTAGCCCACGAGCTGGCTTACCAGGAAAGATCTTAACCTGCGTCTGTCTGGAGTGGGAGAATCATGGTGCCTCCTTGACTCAGCTTCTTTCTCCCAGCATTCTGTTCTGTTTACTCCACCTACCTAATTTTATGTCCTATTAAAGGGCCAAGGCAGTCTTTTTATTTAACCAATGAAATTAACACAAGCCAGAAGACTCTCCCCCATCAACAGAGCGCAATGCTCTGGGACTGTATGTGGAGTTTTAAGGTGTGGTTCTATGCTCCAACTTTTCAGTTAAAGAGGACAGTAATGGTGAAAAGTAGATTTATTCAATGTGATCACATTGGGAAGAGGGATAAATGAAGGGGCCTAGGGTCCCCAAGGGTATCTTTGGGGTACTGGCATGAGCTTTGAAGAACTGATGCAGAATCTACGTATCAGTTGATCAATGCTCTGTCTTCTTTTAGGGATGTGTTTTGGAGAGGCCCTTCCTTATGGTTGAAGGCATCAAACAGGTCACTACAAGGCAGTCACTCTAGGGTGCAGCCTGGCCTTTGTGGCTAGTTATCCTTATCTTGTCCCATTGTTCTGCTGTGCTGGGAAACCTGGGTGACTTCAAGGAAAGATTAGGAGCATTGATTTACCTCTGTCTCTTTAGGCAAAGTAAAAGGAGACAAATAAGAGATGAAGGCAGGGGCTCTAGGCTTCCGTGGTGCCTTTAGTTATCTTGGCCCAAGGAAGAAAGGAATGGTTGCTTTTTTAAGAGCATGTTTCAGCCCCACCTCCTCTGGGACATGGCTTCTTCTTTTGCCACTTTTACACTTTACCACCAAGTGCTCCTTTCTTTCTCAACCCAACCCAGGCTTCCAACTGCCTCCAGGTCTGTGGTTTACTGAGTATAGCAAATGTAAGCTTCCCAGGACCAAATGCAAAGTCCTTTCTCTTCCCATGGATTGCTCCTACTGTGGTTTGCAGGTGAAAGGTCCCCGTAGGCCCACGTGTCTGAACACTTGGTCCTCTGTTGGCTTGGAGATTGTGAGATCTTAAGGAGGAGGGAATTCTGCTGAAAAGAGTGGGTCTCTGAGGAAAGGCTCTGGGGTTTTATAGCTTCGCCCCACTTCCTGCTCAATGTCTTTCTGATGGCAGGTACAATGTGACCAGCGACCTCATGCACCTGTGGCCATGCCTTCCCCTTGATGGCGTAGATGCATCTCCTCCTAAAGTGTGAGTGAAATGAACCCTTCCTCAAGTTGCTTCTTGTCAGGTATTTGGCCATAGCAACAAGTTACTAATCGCTTCCTCCCATTGTTGTTGTTGTTCTCAAGCTGGACGTACAATCTTTTTTTATTATTGTTTTTTAATTATTATTTTTTTACTTTACATATCAACCACAGTTTCCCCTCTCTCCTCTCCTCCCACTCCCTCCCCTCCAACCTACCTCCTTTTTACCCTGTCCCCCATCCACTCCCTTCCTCCATCTTATTTTTTTTTTTTTTGATTTTTGAGACAGGGTTTCTCTGTAGTTTTTTTGGTTCCTGTCCTGGAACTAGCTCTACTAGACCAGGCTGGCCTCAAACTCACAGAGATCTGCCTGCTTCTGCCTCCCAAGTGCTAAGATTAAAGGCGTGCGCTAACACTGCCCAACTTTGTCTTACTCTTTTTAAAAAAAACCTTATTTGTTATTATGTATATGCATACTGTGTCTTTGTACATGTACATGTCACAGTGAGTTATGTGAAGGGCAGAGGGCAAATTTATGGAGTTGGTTCTCTCCATCCACCTCCCTGTAAAAACAAATAATAAATGTATGTGTATGGGAGTTTTGGCTGCATGTATATTGGTATCTCGCATGCATATGTGGTGGTTGCAGAAATCGGAAGAGGCCATCAGATCCCCATGAAACAGTAGTTTCAAATGGCAATGAACTACACACCATGTGGGTGGAGAATCAACGCAAAGCCCTCTGCAAGAGCAGCCAGTACTTGAAACTGCGGAGCCACCTCTCCACCCCTCTCCTTCCACCTCTTTGCCCAGGTCATCTTGCCAGCCCCACTTCCTTATTTTCTTTTTCCCCCTACTTTCCTTATTTTCATGTCAATAGATAACCAAGCTGTCATACAAGCTTTCCTGAATCACCAGTTCTTGGTTCTGAAGGCAGCAGAAGAGTCGATAATCAAATCTGGAACTCAAGGTTCCTTTCACAGCTTCTCCGTGCCACGCTTTCCCTCAGCGCCTAGGTTCTCACTGCTGCATTGACATGTGAGCATGGGCCAGCCCCACCGGCTTCACTGTAGCCTTGGCAAGGGTCCTATAGTCTTTCCCCAACTACAGAGTTAAAGTCTTGCTCAAAGGTTCTTCTGAAACAGGTTTAAGCAAAGGCAGATCAGTGTCTCCTATGTTCAACAGTGCCTCACCCTCTATTCCTCGAGAATATAATACGTGGATTGCCGTGCTAGCTGCTGAGCTGAGGAAGCCCCTGGTCCATGGAGTATAAGCAATGTGATTCTTTGTTGACCATCCACCCATCCCAGCTATCATTCTGAGACTGCCACGCTTACAAACCTGAACAATAGATAACTTCATACGGAAGCACCCATGCGTGCGGCAGGCACGACACAGACATTGGGAATCACTAAGCGTCTGATAGTCTTGGGCTTTAGGTATGTGATTAAATTGTGTCTTTGACTATTTTCGTCTTTTAAAGTTGCAGGGCTGGATAACAAGTTAGTTGGTGTCTAATAATACGCTGAATAAGTGCACTGATTCTTGGAAATCAGTGGGAGGCACACCTGGGACTGTCTCCCAATTTTAAAGGTATCAGTTGCAAATATTTTGTAATATTCTCTTCCTCACAAAGCATTTTCAGAAGAGATGACCACACAGCAGCACAGAAGGCAGCTAAGGCCCAGCACAGCCTGCAGGGGTCCTGTGGGAATGCCGCCCTGCACACCATAGTACTGTTTCTGCTCTGACTGAGCCCTGTGAGCCACACACGTGGCCATCATAGGACAATTTTGCCTATGTCTCCTTCCACCTTTATGTGGGTCCCAGGGATCGAACCCAGGTCATCAGGCTCGTGCAGCAAGCACTCTGACCTGGTGAACATCTTAATGTCCCCCTCTCCCATTTTTCCTTTCCATCGGCTGTGTGTCGCAGCATCACCGTCACCTCCCTTCTAATCTTGTAGGCCCAAAAGCACAGATGAGAGAAGGGCTGGGCAAAGCCTCCCAAAGAAGACAAATTCCTGAACATTTTCAAATTTGCCAACCTTGAAGTGAGTGCTCACTCAGCTGGAAAATGTCTTACATGACAATGACCATGAGAACACAAAGGCCCAGTTTGCTTTAAAGTCTTTATTATCCTGAATATAAAAGACAGAAGTCCTCTAGGATATAACAGAGTTTTTTTTTTTAAATGTGGAAACATTATTTTTTTTTACAAGTGAAAAAATAAATACCTCTTGGAATAAAGGCTTATATGCTAATGTGCCATAAAAAAGTAGAGTTTTAATATCTGACAAAATGTCTGTGCAAAGAAACAAATGCATAAACACATCGCTGCTACATTAAGGCAATATGAAACGCAGACGCAGAAATCTCGGTAAAGTGACGGTGTAGGTTTCTAGCTTTCACTAGCTAGTATTGCACCCAATGAGGTCAGCTAGGTTTCCTGACGGCCTAGAAAACCCCCTAGCTCACTAGCTTCCAAAATGCCCAAGTGGGGGTGTAAAGATGATCAAGAATATGGCAATAGAACACACTAACCCCGCCTCTGGAAGATGCAGGGCAGGGGTGGCACAAAGAATACGGAAGCACTGACAAGAAAGCACGAACAAAGTGAAATAAAACACACACAGAAGGGACGCTGTCTAAAGACCCATGGTAAGGCTGTAGAAGGTTTGATCTTCAAGCAAGGCGACACCCAGGGGTGCAGCTGGAGTGAGTGCTTAGGGGAAGTGAGGAAGCGCCTGAGCACACCAGGAGCCTCTCCAACATTCTCGCCCTGTCTGTCTGTCTATCTGCGAACTTTCCCTTTCCAATCTCAAAATAGTCCACCAGCTCAAAAGCCCAGTGAATGCATGACTATGCCCTGAAAGTCGTTTAACCAAACTGGTAGCCCCCGAAAGGCCTGGGGTTTGGGGTATGGGAAAGAAGGGCCAAGAAGTCACCTGTCTGCTCAGCCACACCGGTTTCAACCCGACAACATGCCAGCCCTCGAGAAGTCACAGGACCGCTTTTCAATCTGCTAGCTTCCCAGTCGTTCTTGAACGAGTTATAAAGACAGAACTGACATTATAACGACTATTTCTTTAAGAAAAAAAATGTCCTATTACAAATGTTCAGCGCTCCGTGACCGTACAAAAAGAACCAAGGAAAAGTTTAAAACTCTTATAAAATCTGCTGCCTCGGGAGAAGGAGACGTATGACATCACTTCCTAAAAGGTACCCACTGTTGGGCTATGGTGCCACTTAACTGACAAGACAATTGTATCTACTCTTTTACTTGGTCATCAAAACAAACAAACAAACAAACCCAAAGTCCAAGAAGGAATGTATCTACGTCCCAGAGGTCTTCCTGTGGCCCCTGGGGCTTTGCTTCTACTCACAGAAGAGGAGTGATTGCATTCTTGCTTTCCTTTCTTCTTCATTTCTGAAATGTCTCATGGCAGATGGGTGTTGAGAGTGAGATATTTCCTCACAAGGTTCATATTCTTATAGTTTACAATACTGCAGCTCACGGGGACCTGGCATGCCCGCTAAGCGCAGGATACATTAGATGACAGTCAGATTGGCTCGTGGGGACATGGCATGTCCAGTAATCATAGGACGCGTTAGATGACAGTTAGATTGAGGAGACTGGTGTGGGTTGGCAGGTAGACATGCTGGACATGCTCCACGCGTGATCTGCAGACCGGGCATGACTGGAATAGAAGTCAACATTGGTTAGAATGTTTAACAGACCTGGGCCTGGGAGGTCAACCTTTATTGACTGAGGTTTCTGTCCTGCCTGGTTCCCACAATCATTAAGTCCCAAGGAAATCACACAGAAGACTATATTAATCATAAACTGGTTCACCTACTAGCTCAGGCTTCTTATTAACTCTTACAACTTACATTAGCCCATAATTCTTGTCTGTGTTAGCCACGTAGCTTGGTACCTTTTTTGGCAAGATAGTCACATCTTGATCTTGCTTGCTTTTTGTTTGGCTTCTTCTGTGTCTAGGTTACAGCTTCATACTGCAACTTTCCTCTTCCCAGAATTCTCGTTGTCCCCCTTCTACCTCCTGCCTGGTCACCCCGCCTATACTTCCTGCCTGGCTACTGGTCAATCAGCATTTATTTCAAATACAAATGACTACAAATGACGGGGTACAGACCATTTCCCCATGACAAACCTTGGTACCCACCTCCCTCTGTTTTCTAGATAAGCTGCCATTTCAATTTTGATTTCTAGGCTCTCAGTTCCTCTGTAGCAGGCTTGAATATTTACACTTTACAAGGATTGAAAATGAGTTTTATGAAAAGACTATCACTAAAGAAAATGACATTTTCTGGCCAACTGTGTGTGTATGCTTTCTGCCTCTTTTTGGAGACAGGGTCTCTCACTGGCATGAAGAACACTGATTAAGGTGAGCTGGCTGGCAGGTGACCCCCAGGGGTCCTCCTGTCTCCATTTCCCCAGTGCCAGGATTAAGAACCCCTGCAATTGTTCCTTTCTCACCATACCCTCCCCCATCCACCTTTTTAATTACACTGGTTCTAGGGACTGAATTCAGGTCCCTGTGCTTTGCAATGAAGACAGTTTATTGGCTCAGCCAGTTCCCCAATCCTCTGTTAACACTCAGCTTTCCTTCCTGCATACATAGGAGGAGGTCACTGCACCTCTGCCACCATGTTAGAGATATGTCTTAGATAGGCCTTGGCTAAGGTTTCTTGGGGTCAAGACCAGTGGGCAGATGCCCTGTAGCCAGGGGCAACAGGTATCTGGTGGCTTCTTGACCAGCACACATCCTTCATTGGCCATAAGGGAAGATAGGCACAGGGTCAGACTAGGTGGGCAGGAATGGATAAGCCCAGGAATCAGAGGGGAAACCCTTCTTGTAGCAGCACAGGCTCCTGAGCTCACTGTTCAATCCTAACAGTAGCTCTGTCACCGCAGCCTGTAAGGACTAGGTGACAGGCAGGGCTAGGTTTACCCACAAGGACATTTAGCAGAAACTTCTGAGATGTGAAACCAAAAGTAAAATTTATGGTAAGAGGAAATGTAAGATGCAAAAAAGGATATATGCTATATAAGAGTTGGTTTTATTATTTTTTTTTAGTATGAAAGTTAGCAGATAATGGCCAACAGAATTCCCTAAAGTATAAACTGTAATAAAAGGAAATTAATGGGCTGGTGAGACGGCTCAGAGGGTAAAGATGCTTACAGCCAAGCCTAACAAACCGAGTTTGATTCCCAGCAACACAGGCAGAAGGAAAGAATTGACTCCTGCAAATTGTCCTCTGACCTCCACATGTGCGTGCTCTCTCTGTCTCTCTCTGTCTCTGTCTCTCTCTCTCTCTCTCACACACACACACACGCAAATAAATATAAGTATAGAAAAGGATAAAATATACAAATAGAGTAAATAAGTCACTGTTAACAATAACGTATGTAGTTTTAACTAGAATTTTAGGCAAATAATACATACATTCCTACTAGGTGGCATCAGAAAACAGAGGCCATGTAAAATGAAAGAGGCAGGCCTGGATTGTAGGTCTTGGTTTAGCTTCAAGATACATTATCTTGTCAGTCTGGGCCTCATTTCCGAAGCCACGTGGTGACAAGAGTGCACTGAGCACATGTCTCTAAAAGGGCACAATACTGCAGTCACCGGACGCAGAGGCCCTTCGGGGTGGAGATGGCCGCTTTCCTCCCCTTCTTGACGGGCAGGCGGGCTAAGTGACCGCTTACCTGCAGCTGGGCTGCGCAGCTCTTGCAGCACACAGTGTGGCCGCAGGGGCAGAAGGTGGAGTTGATCTCCTCCTCGCAGCACAGCATGCAGAGCATGGCTTCCTTCAGCTTGCGCAGCTTCTCCTGCAGCACTCTGCTCTGCTGGCAGCTGAGGCCCTCGCAGCTGCCGCAGCTCATGCTGCTGTCGGAGGACTTCAGGGGAGAGCTGGGGGGGCTCTGGTCACTCCGGGAGACAAGGTCCACAACCCCAGCATTGTACAGAGCCCTCCTGGCGTGGTCATACACCTCCTTGGATGTTCTTTTGATATCAAAGACATACTTCTTCCCAAGGTTAATGTTTTCGTTGAGGAACAGAGACGCCAAGTGACCCTTCAAGTCCCGGCTGTACTGCATCATGACGGCGCTGGTGACGGTGTCGCACCTGAAGGTAGCAGCAAACATCCGATTTAATATGGAAAAGCCCAAGAAGCTTCAGAACTCAGACTATCAGATACTGTTATCAATAGAAACTGTATCAACAGACGGTGCTCTGTCTCCTATCTTGTCATTATTATCATTCATCTCTCAATCTAGCTTCTATTTATCTGTCTATTAATTATCTACTATCATCCACCCATCATCTTTCTATCTGACATCCATCTATCTCCTTACTTACTTATTTGCTTTTTTAGATAAAGTAGCCCGAACTGGCCTAAAACTTCTGGCCCTTCTGCTTGCTGGGATTATAGTTGTGTGCCACCATGACTGGCTTAGCAGATATTCAATATTATTGTTGTTGTTGGTTGTTTTGTTGAGACAGTATCTCACTACAGCAGCAGTGACCAGGATGACCCTTAAGTCACAGAGATCCACCTCTCTATCTCTGAGAGCTGCCATTAAAGGCAGGTGCCACCACACCCAGCTTTTTTCTCTTCCTTGAGACAAGGTCTCACACGACCCAGGCTGGCCTTGAATTATGTTGCCAAGGACAACTTGGAGTGTCGTGATCCTCCTGCCTCCACCTCCTGAGTGCTGTCGGGATTACAGACATGCACTGTGCCAGGTTCATGAGGAGCTTCACGCATGTTAGGTAAGCACTCTACGGACCGAATACATTCCTTACTAAGACAGTTAATACCCCTGTGTGCGTGTCTAAGTTCTTCCCATCTTATAAGCTTAGTGTCTCTATGGTTCCACTGTGATTCTCAGGGTCTCCAAGTCCTTCCGAGGAAGCAGCTGTAAAATGGAGATGAGAGCCAGGCGGTGGTGGCACACGCCTGTAATCCCAGTGCTTGGGAGGCAGAGGCAGGCGGATCTCTGTGAGTTCGAGGCCCGCCTGGTCTACATAACAAGGTCAACAAAAAGAAAAGAAGAAATATGGAGATGAGATGCCACAGCTCCTCCGGGCTGTGAGCTGCCATCCAGCAGTTTGCGGAAGCAAAAGGACATTTGTTCTTTGAAGTCTTGGCTCTTACATTAGACATGTCTCCCAATTTTCTGTTCTGCTCCATAGTCTCTTTTAACATGACAAAATTCGAAGGTTTCCTATGAACTTACATTTTTCTCTTTAATTTTTTTTCTAAGTATGAACCTAATCACAACCCAGCTTGAAAGGCCCCTCTAGAATGCTGTTTAAAAACCTTCGCTATGGCCAGGCGTCCCCCCACCTGTGACTAGCTGGATGCCAGCAGGGAGACTGGAGGACTGCACTTGAGGCCAGCCTGCGGTATACAGTGAATTCCAGGTTGGTGTCCTTTCCCACACAGTGAGATTTTGTCATCAAAAACACCAAGTAAAATTAAATTAAACTTAAAAAGTATCTTGAGTATGTCAGGTGTGAGGGCTCAGGATGGGGACTTTCTCAGCAGGGAAAGACCTGTGCCACACTTGTGGGAAAGGACGCAGCGGTGGCAGAACAGGCCCAGGCGCTGGGGTTATGCTGGGAGGTGGCTGTGGAAGGAAATAGAGTGAGAGGCAGGAGCCTGTGAGGCACAGGCGCACACCATTCTACGGTGACAAGGGCTCTACTGGAACAGCATATAAGGCTCAGAGAAGTTATTTTCTTTTTCCGTAAAGCACTCACAGACTCAGGGTTGGAAGAACTCACAGCAACCTGCCTGTCACCCAAACACACTAAAGCTCTGCCCTACACTTAGAAGACACACAGTGGTACATGCCTGTAGAATGCGTGCGTCTCGGTGATGGCCCGGTAGAGACCACTGGCTGCCCTGGTGCTGATCATTTTAAACAGGAGCACGATGCTGTTCCCAGACTCCTTGGTGACGGTCAGGTAGACGTTCTTTCCTGACTGGGTAGCCATCTGCACCACAGGATAAGCTATCCTGAAAGGCAGGAGGAGAAGAGTGAGCGAGTTCAGAAGGGACAGCGCAGCATGGTGTGACTATGCTTCTGTGGGCTGCCCCTGACTGGAAGTGAACCAGACACTTGGCCTGGGGTGTTCTGTGATGATTCTAACTGGTTACACTGACGAAGGGCAAGCGTGTGGCATGGAGACAAGGGTTGGGGTGCCCTCGATGTGTGTGTGTGTGTGTGTGTGTGTGTGTGTGTGTGTGTGTGTGTGTGCGGAAGCAGACACAGCTATTTATGGCCTGAGCCACCATGAGAAATAATCAATCTGCCACACTAGTGTACTTTAAGTTAACATTTAAGAAATAATTAAATCACTAAGGCTTGAATGCAATTAATGAATAAATTAAAAAATGAGTCACTTTATTGACAGAGATGTCTGGAGAATTTCTGTTCGTTTTCTACTTTCAGAGAAAAGCAACAGATAATATGCGTGCTTATGAGCGTGTGTGTGTGTGTGTGTGTGTGTACTGAAGACTTGGGTTACCTGTTAATCGGACTAAAGTCATCTTTACAGATGGAGATGCCTTCGGGTCCAACCCCAATGAGGAGTTTCTGTCCTTCGCTGTCCCTCACAGCATGCCACTCTATGCCATAATTCTCCATTGCTGACACAATCTGCAGAACCTGGTATTCTGCCGACGCCTGGCTGATGCCCTCCAGCTCCTTATGCTTGGCAACAATGCTGCGGAACAGGCGAAGGTGCAGAGTTAGACAGGGCAGCTCTCGACTCCAAAAGCTCAGAGTTTTCACTGGCGGGTTAGAGGGAAGTGGTCATTTGTGGATCCCAAAGGCACCAAATGCCATAGTGCTAGCTCCTTTACTGTAGAATACCCCAAGACACTGTTGGAATCGTAACTACGGGGCCAGTGAGATGGCTCAGTGGGTAAAGGTGCTTGCTCAAGGCTTGGATTTCATTTCTAGGACACATGAGATGGAAGGAAAGAAGTCACTCTCACCAGCTTTCTTACACACACACACACACACACACACACACACACACACACACACACACACCCGCACTTTTTAAAAAAGATCTCAACAAATATTGAGAACCCATCATGCAGGAATTACTGGCAAACTGAAAGAATTATGGAAAATCCTCTAACATACACACAAGACAAATGTGCAGGTTAGATCCCCTCATGTATTTATCTACACAGACTTTACGAGCTTCCTGATAGGCTAGCAGCACAGGGGCCTGATGAGATTATTTGCAACTGAAGAAAACATAGATCTATATTCTCTGTTGTGGCCAGGCTGTCTCTCCTGTGCTCCTTGAAGATCTGACCTCCCAGTGTAGTTCCCTAGAGTATGGTCTGCATTAATGGCTGCTTTCTAATGAACAGAAAATGGTGGAAGACCTGGCATGAAACTCACTTCTGAGACCGAGTCACAAAGGTCTGACTTCTTTCCTGGCTCCTCTCTCTTCCTCTTGGCTCATTCACATCAGGTGAGCCAGTTACCACACCATGAGAGGGCCCTGAGGTCAGGTGGCAAGAGAAGGAGGCTGGCCAAGAAGCTCCAAGAGTCACCTGGACTCAGCTGGGCTTTTAGAGGAGACTGACCTCTGGGGCTTGGTTTGTCCTCAGGCCACAGCTGTTTGTTTCCCTGCCCACACATTCTCAGATAATGTCTGTTGTTTTAAGCTGAGCTGGGGTTAGCTTGTTGCGTACACAGGAACAGGTAACTGAGCCGCCTAAATTAGGCCTCTTAGGCTGTAATTCTTGCTGGGATGAAGTAAACACCAACAAACATGTTAGATTTTTTTACCGTAGGAGATTTGCATATTTAAAAGATGAGGCACTTTCAAGATCCTTATTATTTATGGAATTTCATATAAGGGCATTTATCTGTGTGGGCTGTTTTGCGTTGGTAAGTTTCTCAAATAAAAGGCACACGCGTCTTCTGAAAATAAGTGGTTAAACCTGGCGGCAACCTGAGCTCTATCTCACAAATCCCGTGACAACACCAGCAGGCCAGTTTCCTGATGCTTATCAAGTCGGTGGCTGTGAACACTCAGGCTAGCCGGAGCAGGCGGCTGGCCTCCGGCGGTGGCCTCACCTGTTCAGGGTGGCGCTGGAGAGCTCCTTCTCACACAGGTCCTCGTAGTTGTACTTGGCAGTATTCTGGTTGTAGTCTCCGAATTTGGTCTGGGCCAGGAGGGCGCTAAGCTCCACTGCCTGCTCTGGGGAACACTGGAGGTGACCTGCCAGGAGGGATTCTCTAATATGCAAGAAGAAGATATGCCTGCAAAAGGAGAAGAGAATGACTGGGGGCTTGCTCGGGATAGCAGTATCTCAGCCAGCCTTCTGGACTGCGGTGTGGCGCAGGGAGAGAATGCTGGGGTTTTATACCCAGTGCTTGAGGGGGAGATATGGGGGGGGGGAACCACAAGCTCAACTAGCTTTACAATTTCACAACCAAACAACCAAGTACTTTCTTTTTTTAAGCAAAGAGAACAGGTACAGCGGGAGGGCTCGGCAGCTGAGGGAGCTTGCGGCCAGGGCTGAGGACCTGGGTTCTATCCCTGGGGCCCACACAGTGGAAGGAGACTTCCCGTGGATCGTCTTCTGACTTATACATGCGCTGCACTGCATGCTCCCTCTTCAAATCAGGACACAAAATCTCATAAAAAATTTAAGTAATAGAAACAGAACAAGTTAGTGTTATAATGGTTTAAAGGAAACATTAAGAGTCAATATTCCTGTTTGTTCGGTTTGGTTTTTTGAGATGGGGAATCGAATAGCTTAGGCTGGCCTCAAGCTCGCTGTGTAGCTCAGGCTGGCCTCAAGCTCGCTGTGTAGCTCAGGCTGTCCTCATTCACTCTGGATCCTCTTGCCTCTGCAGATTATACACATACACAACTACTGTACTCAGCTAGGAAACCTATCTTGTAGTAGATTCTAATCTTCAGGGACAGTAAAAAAGAATGTCCCCTGATTCCTCAGAATCCTACTCCAAAGCCCACCTAGCAGAGCCTTCACCAGCCAGATGCTCTTCAGCGTGTTGAAGGCTATGGACAGAGGACAACCTCAGGTGTCGCCCTCAGATCCCACCCACCTCCTTTGGCAGGGTCTCTTGCTGGCCTAGTTAGAACCCATTAGGCTAGTCTAGCTGGCAAGGGTATGCTTGGCATTGGTTTTATGGGCTGCAGGGATTGAACTCAGGTCCCCAAGCTTGCTAGACCAGCCGTTCTTGCTGAGCCTTCTCTTCAGCCCCTGCCTCCCGACCATCTGGGCCTCCTTGGTCCCACTCACAGCCTAGAAGTGACCAGAGTTTTGGTGACCTCAGGGTCCCTCTCCTCTCCAGACTCTGCCAGCCCACCATCCAAACTGCTTCCAGTGAACACCCCATCTTTCTGCTCAAAATCCTTCACAAGGATGCCTGATGGTGGCCGAAACCCGGGCCGACTGCTTCCAGTCACACCTCCTATCTCTGTGCTCTGGATAGGGACCCATCCCTCCACTCGGAAGATCCAGCTTTATGGCAACCGGCAACCGGTCCTGACCTCAAACTTGGTCACCTTTTAGTCTGCCTTCCGTACAGACCACCTATTTCTGAATCACATTATGTAACAACTTCGAGTTTCTTTATCTAACTGCACCTGCGCTGGCTTAACTGCCTCTGACACCAGAGAGCTCCAGAAATGCACGGAAAGCACCACGTGCCTGTGTTTATTTTATATTCCAATCTCAATTTTGCTCTGTTTGAGCCTACCCTAAGCAATACAACATTAAATTCTACATTTACTACTACAAGGTATGCATGCCACAGAAATTTCTGGGAAAATTCATTGTTTCCATTGTCCAAAATCCTTAAGAGGTTATCTGAGTCACCACAGAGGATAGGCTATAAAATTTGTCGCTGGTGAATGTGAAGTTCTAACTTTCTTTGTTGACTTGTGGCAGCCTCTCTGCGTGTGCTGAAAAGGTACACTAAGGACCTAGCCATGGGTGAGGCCTCGAACCCTGTGTGAGCTGGCTCCTCGCTTTCCCAGGCCTCGGTACAAGCTTCCAACCTGAGTTTGCCACTCAAGGGACCAGGATGAGAAAGGTAAGACAAGGGACTTAGGACAAGAGAGGTGACAGATGCAAGGGACTGCATTGAGAACCTCAAACCACCAGGCTGACAAGAGTAATTCCTCTTTCTTAACTAAGAGACAGTCAGTTCAATCTTTGCATATTCGGTAATGATAACCGTTGAAAGTAATGAGACCCCCTTAAATTCAGTTCCTTCCATACTTTGTAAAATGCAGAGTGGCGTTCAAAGAGAACAGACACAGCTTTGACTAACCCAGACATCTGGTAGTCTTTAAGGCATTGCTTCCAAACTGCTAAACTGGGAAAGGGGCCCTGCTGGGGCTAAGGAACTTCCAGAGGAAAAACAACTGCTTCTAAAATCGCTGTGTGGCTAGCTGATGTGGTAGCCCACACCTTCAGTCCTAGCCCTCTCAAAGCAGAAGCAGGCAGATTTGTGTGAATTTAGGCCAGCGTGGTCTACACAGCGACCGTGTCTCAAAAGGGGAAAAAACAGTAAGTAAAAATCAGAAGATGATATCAGAGGAGTAGGCCTAAATTCTCACAAAACCCTGCTGCTGCTCACAGGGAAAATGGAATCCTGATGTACTTCTGCTATTCAACCAGAGGGTATGTTTTCAGGAGCCTACAGTCTGAATCTAATCTATACATACACTCAAGAAGAAACCATGTGCCAAAAGATTTTAAGATTAGCACCACAAACTCAACCCTCGTGATTTAATTACTGTGGATGTAAAGGTCTCTTTTGACTTATTTTCCTAGCATAAAGTTTGAAACTGCTTCCTGCTTTATTAAACAGTACGGAGAGCTGCCAAAGACGACTTTTCAAATTTATTCAATTTCTTTTTCCAAATTCTCTACGCCTACTTCTGGAGGGACAGCTGCCAGAAGCAGAGCGAAGAAACGGCAACCCAACGTAAACAGGTGGCCAGGAGCCTAGAGCAATGCCCATCCTTCCCGGGGAGTGAAAGGGAACTGGAACAAAAGGCCTGGGGGATGGGGCACGCTGGTGTTCTCCAGCCAGTGGAGCCTAAACTGTGCTCAGGGCACAGCGGGCACAAGTGCTCCTCCCCCTTAGTGTCTCGCACACCTCTTCCTGCATGTTGCAGTTTTCATGGCTATATGGGCACCTCTCATCTCAAGTCAATACAGATCTGCCATGCACTGTCTCTGTGCCCCACCCCACACTGGGGTTATGGGATGGGCATGTGTGATAGTTGTTTAGTTGTTGTTTTTTGTTTTGTTTTGTTTTTTTAGTTGGAACACATTGTCTTTGGAGGAAAAGAGCATATCTTATCAAAATAACTCCAGCCACAGATTAGCTTCTGGGTGACAAGGGTCCAGGCATCAGTGTAAGGGAGCAGGGGTGGCCAGTGCCACCAGGTCTGATGAGCTATCACAAGACTTATCAGTGCGCTCTCCCCAAGAGGGTGGCAGTGCCCAGAAATGTGTTTCCAAATGGGAATTCAGTGAGGGCTCAGGATCTGAGTGTTCTGTGTGAGGATGAATTCTTCCCACCTGCTCACCTTAACTATCTGCCACATCACTATTACTTCATTTCTCTTTTTAATGAAAGGGGTCAAAGGTTACAAATTAGTAGCAAAACAAGCAGAGGTAGTCAAAGAAGTCAGGCCTGTAGAGAACACTTTTTTAAAAGTATGTCTTACAAGTGGATAACCTATCTTGTTCCCTATAGACTACAACATGGTATCATACACAAAAGGCTTTGAAAAATACCTACTATGTCTTAAGCAAATGTCTAAACACATCCTGTGGATACAAGCTCATACTACATTTTCTATGTATTCCTGGGGTTATACTTAGAAATTAATTTTTAAATTTTCTCCAGTTACTGAGAACATGGGTATTTCTAATATATGAGCCACATTGTGGGGCCCAGGGTACATTATTCTAGCTAAGTCAAGTGTTTGTATCATAGGTACAAACAAATTCATATATGCTATAAAAATAGGGTGAGGGGCCAGAAAGATGCCTCAGTGGCTAACACCACCTATAACTCCAGTCCCAGCAGATCGGATACCATCTTCTAGTGTCCGTGGACAATGGCCCTTATGTGGTGCACAGATACTGACCCGCCCGGACGCAAAGCAGCCATACACAAAGCAGAAATAAAAATTTCATAACAGGGCAAAACTTGAGATGTCAATTTTAATTTTGAAAAGGAACCAAAATCTTTTAAAAATTGCATTTACTTATTCACTTACTGTGTATGTTTGGGTGAGTGCCACCGTACATTTGGGAGGTCAAAGAGCAACTTTAGGGGTCAGTTCTTTACTTTCACCATGCAAGTCTCTGGGACTGAACTCATATCAGGTTGGTGACAAGCACTTTTATCCACCATGCCATCTTGATGACCATGAAGCACCTACTCTTAATATATTTTTGCTTCAAAATTCTTCACTAATTTCTCTTTTAAAATCCACGCCTTTTCAGGGGCTAAGGAGATGACTCAGGCACCAGAGTTCTTGTTGCTCTTGCAAAGAACCAGGGTTTGGCTCTGTGGGCACCAAGCATGCATGTGGTGCACATACACACATACACACACACACACACACACACACACACACACACACACATATACACAAATACTCATACACATAAAATGAAATGTTTAATTTTTTAAAAAAAATAAAGTCCATGTATTTTCACAGAGTTAAGGACTAACAGGGACCATTTATCTTGAGGGTTTATGGATCAGAGGACTCTCTTGTCCTAACACTGATCATCTCACAGAAAAATTCTCTAGTACTCACAACAGAACTTTCCAGAAGCCAATTGGAAGTTTATTGTATGGGTGAATGAGAATGGCCCCAGAGGTTCCTATGTTTGAATGCTTGTTCCCCAGCTGAAGAACTGTTTGGGAAGGATTAGGAGGTGTGGCCTTGCTGGAGGAGGTGTGTCACTTGAGAGTGTGGGCTTTGAGGTTTCACAAGCCTATGCCATCCCCAGTTAGTTCTCTCTCTCTCTCTCTCTCTCTCTCTCTCTCTCTCTCTCTCTCTCCTTCTTGCCTGTGGATCAGGATGTAAGTTCTTAGCTACAGCTACAACCCTACGCCTGCCTGCCCACTGTCATGATGGCAATGGAATTGTAAGATATGTGAGATCCCTTTCTTTAATAAGTTGCTTTGGTCACAGCATCATGTCAAGGCAGCAGAAGGCAAGGAAGACAGTTACTGTTGGGTACCACCTCCTAGTATTCTTGCCAGTTACAGCATTTTGAAGAACTTTTGACAACAAATGTAAAATAGCTAAATTCAGCCTCATATTCGAAATGCAATGAACCCAATGCATCTCTTTAGAAAAAAAAAATGGCTACCTATTTTCAAAAACCCAGTTGCCAATACTGAACCATAATTTCCCCTGAAGCGCATGCATGTGAAGTACTGTCTGGACTGCCATTCACCCCAGGCAGACCCCATTACAATCAAACATCCCATCTCTGTCTGTGAGTCACTTAACCGCATAGGGTTATTTTAAACCAAACTCCGACTGCCAAGTTATATTTAAAAACGACCAAATGGAAACAGAAATTGCCGTGAGGGTTTTTTGTTTCAAATCTTGTAACAGTCTCATAAAATAAAATCAGTTCAGGATGGAGTATAGGCCTACGTGTAAACGTTAAAATCATACTGGCCTGAGAACCAAACCTAAGAGGACCTTTAGGACTAGGGGTAGACAAGGCTTTTCAGAGCATCGTGAACACATTCCAGAAAGAAGGAAAAAAGAATAAATTAGACCTCACCAAAATTAAAAACTCCTACACACCAAAAGGCATGAGGAAAACAGGCAAGCCACAGGGGGAACATATATTTATAAAACTCCGATTTCACAATGAATTGGTATCTAGGATACATAAGGAATGCGGACAGCTCAGAAGTAAAGGCAAAGGATCAAAATGGGGGACTTGGACATTTCAGCAAAGGAGATGCAGGAGAAGCCAGCGAGCACATGAAAATCTGACAGACATCGTTAATCATCAGAGAACTGCAAATTAAAACCACAACGCTCTACCACTATGCATCCACCAGAAGGCTGGCAGGGATGCGGAGACACTGGGTTTTCTTACACACTTTGTAAGAGTAGGAGTTCGGAACAGTGCATATGCTGTGGGGAAAGGCCTGGCAGTAACTTACACAACCAAACAATCATCCCCTGCCCCGGCTATTGTATTCTTGGGTATTTACTCAAGGAAAATGAAAACACATGTGTCTACAAGAAAGCAAAAAGCTTGTATTAGGATGTTCATAGCAGCTTTATTCATAGAAACAGGTGCTCATCAGTAGGACTGGATCAACAAACAGGACGGAGTACTAGCCAGCAGTGGGAAGAAACAAGCAGGCTGGTAATTAGATCAGAGGACTGACGTTGAATGTTCAAGGCCCCGTTCAACCCCCCCAGCGTAAAACAAAGCGAGACAAGAAGAAAACTGAACAAATGACTAAAGAAGACCGCTCAGATACAGACAGCAGTAGGAATGGACCTCAACAAGATTCACGACGGATAAAAAGGCGGCAGATACTGAGCAGAACCTACTGGGTGATTTGCCCTGAGTGAAGCTGAACAGGCAGGGACGACACATCTAAGATGGGAACCCTCAGTACTGCCAGGGCCGTCAGTGGGTGAAGATGGGCAGTGTGGGCTGAGTGCGGAAAGACAGGGACTTCCTAAGGTGATGGATAATGCTGTTCTGAATACTGGCCGAGGTGTTGTTTAAACATGTACCCATCGATTCTCGCTAAGAGATATAAGTGGGGTTTATATGTTGTATCCCATGTAAATTTTAACTAGAAAGAAAAAAAAGAACCAAATGCAAGCTGTAAGTTCTGCTTAGTGATAAGCACACTGAAGTCTTTAGAAGGAAGGGCACTCAGACGTGACATGTTGAAAAATGTATGGATGGTTGGAGGGACTGATAAATGTTTAACTGTATAATAAAGTAGGCACATTAAACTTAATAGTAGGATGGGGGGGTGTCTATGTGGGTGTTCATGACAAAAATCCTCAACTTTCCTCCATGTTTGGAACTTTTAGGAGGCTGAGAAAATAACCTTAGGGTTCGGGTTCAGAGTGCCAGTGTACTAACAGATCCAGCCATATCAAACCATCAGGCCTACTTCATGGAGGGCTCACAGTCAAAACCTGTCAGGGGCCAATGATTATCATAAAGTTTCTAAGTTAGGTCCCTACGTGGGCTTAAGGAGATCTTTTTCAAGCCCCAAATGGAAGCACTCTGAACGATGTTCCTCCTTGAACCCTAAAGCAGTTGAGGAAACTATGAGGACTGCCACAGGGAAAGGCCACAGCCTGTGCCAGCAGAATCCTGTGCCTTAAAAGCACAAAACCCACACTTCAACAGAACGTCCTCACCCATGGAAATAGGGCCTGTGCGGGCAAGCTACCAATCTCTGGCCTCTGCACGCACATGCACGAGCGTGTGCCTGCACACTCACATACATACACACATCACATATGTTAAACATACTCCCCCCCACAAAATGAATACATGAAATATCATTTTTTTTAAAAAATGTCCTTTGAATGCTTCATATAAATGTATGGGCTGAAGATGCCCAAATGACACCACACAGCAATGCAAATAAATACCCCTTAGTTTTGACAAAAAGAAAAACGTTAAGTAGGATTCAGAAATTCAATTTATAATTTCTTTGGAAGTAACATATATGCATGCTTTTAGTTTTTAGTTTGTTTGCTTAACTTTTCTGGGTCCTATTTTATATTTTGGCAAGAAGAAAACAGAGAAGGGAGTGGAGGAGAGAAAGAGGGAGATGGGAAAGGCAGAGGTGGGAGGGGAGGCTGATTCTGCCATCCCATGTATAGTATAAAGAACATAAATGAACTTTATAATAGATACATGAACCTTCATAATAGACACACTGGCTGCAGTTGCAACATCACATAGAATGCACTCACCCTTAATCATGAGAGATAAATTATGGAAGCAACCTTTACCAACACTGACAACGCTAAGACTTTGAACATGACTTACAGACAGACCCTCGCTAGGCTCAGTCTGGCTGGTCCTGAATTGGCTTGAAATGACCACATCATGTTTGCTTTGACTTTGTGACTTTGGCTCGGTGAGCTTTTTTTGTTTTGTTTTGAGATTTCATTTTTTTTTAATTTTATATAAATGAGTGTTTTGCCTTCATTTATATATGTACATGCACCACACGCATGTCTGGTGCCCTCAGAGCCAGAAGAGGGAGGTGGATCCCTGGAAATTGGGCTCTATAGGTGGTTGTGAGCCACCATGCGGACGCTGGGACTCAAACTGGATCCTTTGCAAAAGCAGCCAGTGTTCCAGGCTGCTGAGCCATCTCCAGGTCCACATTTGTAACGTCCTACTTCATTGATTAACAAGATTAACATTGATTAACACAGTGTGCACTCGGATAGAGCCTGGACACAGTACTCGTCAATCTTGATGGCATTTGCATTTCTTGAGGAACTGACAAGGAACAGAAGTTGCTGTAGTGTGAGAAGCACATTAATGCTCTAAAAGAAAGACGGGTGATATCTTGAGGGAACGCAGCTGCCCAGGCAGTGCTAGAGAAAGCATTCTAGAGAGAAGTGACAATGTCGAGCTTAGGAATCGGGGTGGGATTTAATCCTTGCTGCCCTAACTCGGAAATCTTGAGGAAATGTCATGCCCAAGACGACAGCATTTCTCTGAACATTCAGATCAACACTCATAGTGTTTTGGTGCTGGGGCTGTTTTCTAGGGTGTGTGTGTGTAATCCAGATATTGGCTAACTGGACTGTTCTAAATGGATACCACAGAGCTCTGAAAATTGGCCAAGACCCTGCCAGCAGGGAAAGGTACAATGGTAGAATCACCACTGTGGAAATGAACTGTGCACTACTTCCCTAACCTCCAGTTTTAAAAGTGCTGGCAAAATTCATTATGAAGAACTGAAAGTCCCGGAAAGGCAGGAGTTTCTTAGATGATTACTATTTCAGATTTATTTCCAGAGCACATTAATTTGTTTCCCTTTTCATTTCAATCCACAGCGAGGCAAACATCTGCTAAAAATACCTGTTGTCTCCATCTGTAAACATGCCAGCCAGCTGAACAAGACTCCTTCTATTGAGGCCTCCTATTCAAGAGCAAATGGAATGATCTGGGGAGGGTCACCAAATCTACAATTAAGTCTAAGACCAGATTCGCTGGATCCACCTAAGATAGCATTTGAACCAAGCCTGCACTCCTCTTCAGAGAAATGGCTTCTTCCTAGATCCCAGGGTCCCCCAATGGTACCGAGGCCTTCCTGCCTGCATCCTTCTCAGCAGTCCGTCTGGTCTGATGCTAGGTAGTACATATTAATATCCCATCCACATTAAACCTGCTCTACTCCAAGCACACTGCTTAGTGATCTGCAGAGGGCAGCTCTGCTCAGCTATTTCCTTTTAATGAAGCGTCCAGAGCCCCTCAGTACACTAAAGGCACCCTCATGGCTTGCCTCAGGAAAGCCATCTCTTACAACTGAGTTCTCAAAGCTGTGTTCCCTCACTATACAAACAGATCTGCAGAAGAATCATGGCGTTTAGCATAAATATTTTATAACAAATCACGGGACATCAAAAAGTTTGTCAACAGGCTTTTTTTGTTTGTTTTTTTTTCGCTAATATCACATTGAAGAAAAGTGGTTTTTCTCTTTAGTACCACGATTTTAAAAACCAATGTTAATTGTAGGGGCTGGAGAGATGGCTCAGTGGTTAAGAGGACTTGCTGCTCTTTCAGAGGACCCAGGTTCGATTCCCAGCACTTACTCAGTGGATCACAACCTTGTATAATTCCAGTCTCAGGGGATCCAATGCCCTCATCTACCTCCTCAAGCACCGAGTGGTGCACAGGCACACATGTAAGCAAAACACGCATACACTTAAAATAAGTAAATAATTTAAAAAAAAATTAAATTGGACCTAGCACAATTTTTGACCTCCTGACTAAAGGGTACAAATGCAAATTAGGTATTACTTTATGAAGCTATTAAAGCAGACTGGTCATCAACGTGAAGCATTTTCTTAAAAGTTTTATATTTCTGATATAAAACTATGCGACATTCACCAACATAATAAAACCACTCAAAGGTTTATATGACACCACCCTCCCTGTGCCCGCTTTCTTTACTCCAAACTGAGGCTTTGGGTAGGTCAGGTAAGCACTCAACCACTGAGCTCTGGTCTCAACTGTCATTTTTTCTTTCATGCTGACATGGTGTTTCACTAAGTTCTCCAGACTAGACTCGAACCCACGCTGTAGCCCATGAACAGCAAACCTCCTCATCTTTGCTTCTCTGTCTCCCAGGTGTCTGGGATTACAGGCCTGCTACCGGGCCCAGCTTACACTTACCATTCTATAGGATTTCTAAAAGGGATGAAAATCAATTGAAATTACCTAACTGAATGAGGAAGGTACATTCTTTGAATGCCATTTGCTATAAATCCCAAGAGTCAAAGACAACCGAGTCAATAATGAAAAAAAAAAAATCAAACAATGTAGGCCATTGATTCAAATACTAATTCATAAACGTCTCTTACATGAATAAAGTAGATTTGATAATAGGTATTGACCCAATTACAGGAGAGCATAGGTAGAGACTATCATCATAAAGCATGAACACATTCTCAGCACAAATTTATTATGCTATTATCCTTCCACGATTTAAAGGAAGTATTTGCTTTTCCAAATTTTGATTGATTTCAAAAATAAATTTGTATCACTAGAATTTGGGTGTACCTGGAAGTCCCCGAAATCATGGTAGCATCACAATATGACTGCTCGCCAAAAAAAAAAAAAAAGATACCGGCCAATGAGATGGCTCAGAGTACAATCGTACAATCTCTGGGACCCACATAGTGGAAAGAGAGAACCAATACCTGGAAGTTGGTCCTTCACCTCCACAGGCGTATAGGTGAGCGTGCATGCACAGGCTTGCACACACATGTATATGCACACACACAGACAGACTAAAAGTTTAACAAAGATAGAGCCTCTTGTGACTAACAGAGACAGCTCAGCATCTCTAAGCATGCCATCACATGAACATTTGTGAGGTATTTTCAGAAACACTCAGGATTCATTCTGCCGGTTCCCTCCATAAACAAGGCTCTCGACCTTTACGGTGCCTCAACCAGGCAAAGGGTGCAGTTCAAATTCGAGCGAACGGTATTTTAAAATGTTTCCACAGTTTGCTTGGTAAACACAAAACGCGGGATGGCAAAGCCTCTCTGAGGGTCCTGGTCCCGATTATGAGCTGAAATCTATAGGGCCGCATTTTTCACATGCATGGCACTCTTCCAAACCACGGGAGGATGGAAAACATCAGTGCTGAGATCCAAAGTTTGCTGTGGTTTTCAAAGCAATCATTTTCCTTTTTTCAACATGCCACTGTAAGTCTCTTGCATTTCAGTAATAAATATTAAACATTACTTTCCTATTGGGGTTCTTTGAGAAAAGTATTACAGCCAGTCCAGAGGGAAACACTTTTTTTTTTTTTGGTCATTTGGAGGGAGACCACACGCTTCAGTTGTCTACCAAGGCTGGTGGCCCTTACTTTAACAAGGAGGGAAAAAAGTCTAATGCCCAACAATCATGTTTAATATATCTGTAGGCTGGAATTCGGTTACGGTGGCCTTCAAAGAGTCCTTTCATTAAGTTTTCGTGAAACTTAAAAAAGTTTTAAAATCTGCAGGAGGCTAGACAGAACATTCCGGCTACACACTGTAACCTGACACTAGGCTGAAGATTGACCAAGTTTAAGTAACCCAAGAGGAACTGTTTCCTGCTTTCGGTTAGAACAGCCGACAATGACCTGTAGTAACACTGCCGAGGCGGGGTTACTAGCGGGCATTAGACATTGCTGTCAGGAAGTCAGTGTGTGTGTGTGTGTGTGTGTATGTGTGTGGTGTGTAGGGTGGGGGGGGGTTCTTTTTGTTTGTAAGAAGTCAACCCTGCTCTCCCATCAATATTACAGAGACCAGAAAAACTAAAACAAGAGTTGGAAAACCCAGGCCAACTTGCAAAACAAATTTAAGTTTTTCCTGAACTTCCTGTGCAGAAGTCAAACTTGCCCCGGGGAACATGTCTGGGAGGGCACAACAGCCTTCTAGGGAATCAGAAGTGTACTTGACATTGGTTTCTTTCCGCCTCACTTTACCTTGTCTGCTCCTGTAAGATGAGATGGGGTTCCACAAAGAACTTGACTCTCAGTTTGAGCCGGTAAGGTGCCAGCCCGTCCATCTGCTGGGAGATCCGGTTTCTCAGATTCAGCCATAAGCTTTCACCTTTGCTGCCAGTGAACTGCAATCCAAAATAATCAACTTCTATGATGCCCAACCGCCTGCACACCTAAAAACAAAAAGGCAGCGGGTATAAGCAATGCAAAGTCAAGGGCTCCATCTGAGTGAAGGGCAGCCACCTACTCTGACCTTGTTATAATTCCAGTGGCAGAATGGGAAAACAAGTTTTTAAGGAACCAGCAATGCCCAAACCAAAGGAAGCTCGGCCTTGCTTGGAAATGGGCCTTCTATGCTATGGCCAATTGCACAGGGAAAGGAACCCCAAAACAGACTTCCCAAAAGGCTGAGAAGGAAGAACCCAGGGGGCTTTTATTTCTTGCTCCAGTCGCTGGAATTCCCTCTGCCAGCACCATCTGCACAGCTGATCTGGCAGCGTACTATCTGGACAGTTTTAACCATCTGGATTCCAAAAACACAAACACATTGAGGAAGCATGCCACAAGTGTCAGCTAAGCTTCACAAGTGGCTTTCCAATCAGCTCAGGTCTACAGGTCCCGAAGGCACAGTGTTTCAAGGGGTTCAATGCGTCTTCCATACCCACCATGTAAATACTGTTCCGAGCCTTAGTCACGCTAAAGAACGCACGTGTAAACACTCCAAGCCGGAGACAGCCAGAACCATTCCCCGCAAATTACCCAGGATACTCTGGATCCCCAGCAAGCCCAAGTGTCAGGTGAACTCTCCTTCGGAGAAGCGGCTTGAGACATGGGCCCACCTGGTCAGCTAGGGAACCCCGGGCACCGCGACTGTCTGCAGCCACCTCATCCTCCCCGCCCCCCACCGGGACGCGGGTGGCGCTGCTGGGCTTTAAAAAGGCCCCCCAAGGGCGGCATCACGCACACACCTGCGGCAGGTGTGCCGAGCCACCTTCTTTAGAAAAAGTGCCATGGTAGGAGACAGGGTTGCAGCGCCCGGCAGTGTCCTGGTTTTCAGGCCCGGGATGCCCCCACAGACATGTCCTCTACGCCCCCCATCCCCACCGCCCGCGGGGAGGAGAAGGCTGGAGCCTGGCGTCCGGGACGCGCGCTCCACGGGCCGCTGCTGCAACATCGCCCGGCTCCTGAGGATCAGCCCCGAGGCCCCAGGCTTCCCGAGGACAAGTGGGAACCCCCTTTCTAAGCGTCGCCCTCACCTGGTTGAGACAGTCCTCGCCGTTGGCTTTTGCCTCCACCTCCACTTCCATCAGCACTGCGTCCGGCCTCGTCACATAGCACAGCATGGCTGGGGCCGCCGCCACGGCCGCCACGGCCGCTTCTTCTCGGGTGTTCGCCGGGGCTGTCGCCTCACTGCAGTCGCTCTAAGTCAGCACCGGGCTCCGCGAAGAAGGTGAAGCAGTGCGGCCGCCTGCCCTGCACCCCACGCAGCCGCTGCTTGCGTCCCCGCCACCCCCGCTGATCGCCAGTTTCTGAGTGCTCCACGGCCCCGCGCCACTCGGACAACCCGACTGCTTGAGCCGAGAAAGGCACGCGTCTTTTATAGAGGCCCCGCCCCCCTCCGGCACGGGCCTCCGCCAATCACGATGCACTTACCCCTCCTCCTCAGTCCGGTCAGCCAATACGCAGCTCCGATAGTCTTCAGCTCCGCCTTCCGGCACCGCCTGTAGAGCTGCGGGTGGTGGGAACCCCTACCCCCATCCCTGCCTGCTCTCTGCCTCTGCCGCTGGGCGACGCTCCTCCTAGCCCGCTGTCGCCTGCAGCTTCAAGGGACGCCTCTCAGTCCCGGCTCAAGAGGACCCTGATCAAATGCTGCCGCGATGCCACTGTTCTCTAGACTCCCACTCCAATAACCAGATGGTTTGTGAGAGCCAAGAGGGAAGCCGGCAACCTGGAGCCTAAAGTTAAGGTTTTCCGCCAAGGGTTGTAAAACGCACAATTTGAGCAGAAAAGTTTTTGCAATTGGCCAATAATAAGCTGGGTAGCTTGATCTGAAAGCACCATCCTTATATTAACGCATGCCAAGGGTTTTTAATGCATGGGTTCTGCTAAACCGAAACACCTAACAGAGTGTTGGGGCCTCCACTGTGTTACCCATCATATCTAGCATCAAATTCACTCACTATACACCTGATACTTTGTCTTTTCTCTGGGACAGCCAGATGTTAATCCATCTTAAAGGTAAGGGGCTCATCTTAGTATCTAGCAGGAGGGTTTGGTCTCAGTAGACGAGATTACTGGTTAAAGGTCATGTCTTCACTACCTGTTTCTCTTAGCCTATACAATTACTTTGTCTGCCTTTTTGATTTCTAACAGTGGTTCTCAATTTGTGGAGCACAACTAGTTGGGGGGTCACACAACCCTTTCACAGGGATCACCCAAGACCATCAGAAAACACAGATATTTACATTATGATCCACAACAGTAGTGGAATTACAGTTCTAAAGTAGCAATGAACATAATTTGATGGTTGGGGGTCACCACAGCACGAGGAGCTGTGTTAAAGGGTCGCAGCGTTAGGAAGGTTGAAAACACTGGTTTATAAGATAAGCCAGGAGATGTGGGTTTCAGTCTCGGATCCTTGGCGAGCTTCATCTCTCTGAAGCTTGGTACCCTCACAGTAAAGCGGAGACTGAATGTTTGTTGGATCTTCCCTCTGCATCCCTGTGAAGCAATCGAGCTATCCCGGCCAGCCCATGACTGTATCTCTGTCCCAGTGGTCATTTGTTTGCTGTGTATTTAAGATAACATCTTGCTATATAGCTCAGGCTGGCGGGGCACCTCACACTTGGGCTGAGTTATATGTACTTTTGAGATGTGGTAAGTATCATAGAAGAAGGGATGAATCTTAACGCAGCATTGGTTTAGAACAATTAGGGACAAACTTATTCTGGCAAAGTGGTACTGCTTGCATCCATCCATCCATCCATCCATCCATCCATCCATCCATCCATTCATCCATCCATCCATGCCTTCATTCTGCTGGACATTCCCTTCATTCCAGGCAGCCAATTTGGGAAATGTATTTGGGAGATAACATCTAGATTATCGTTATCTAATCTCTGCTCCATCACTGGAATTTTCAGCACAAGGAGAGAAGGCAATAAGGAAATTGGTTATATTGGTTAATATTTTTAGAAGACTGAAACCAAAGCCAGCTAGTTTAAGCCAAGGGGAACTTAGGGGACAGATCTGGGGAACTCCTAGAAACTTAAACTCAGAGGACAGGCCACAAGTGGAAATGAGTAGAAAGGAGCTGAGGAAGAAAAAAATAAACAAAATAAATAAAAACAAGACACGGAAATAGAACAAAAACATTGCTATTTTTGTGGAGCAACTATCATTGAAACTATCATACTTTGGGTTTTGGCAGGGACTTTTTAGAATGGCTTTTTTTTTCAGAACAATGATTCTATATTTATATTTTTAATATGAGCAGCTAAATAACTTGTAGAAGCATGGGAAATGTCTGTCAGGTTTAAAAAATTTTTAACAACCGCCATTTACTTACAAAGCAGTTGGCTGGTTAAGATTGACAGGGGCATCTAATCCATACCCAGAGTTTCTTCTCTGGGACCCTCAGTCAAGATCTTATCATTTTTAAAGCAAGTAACACCGTACAAGGGCAGGTGAAATGTCTCTGTAGGTAAAGGCACCTGCCACCAAGCCTGCTGACCTGAATTTGATTCCATGACACATAGTGGAAGGAGAGAACCAACTCCCACAGGTTGTCCTTTGGCCTTTGCATGTTGCACATATGAATAAGTAAGATAACATTAAAGGAATCACCAGATAAGACTGAAGGAAAGAAGTGGTTTCAACAAAAACAATGGTAAAGGGCTGGAATTGTAGCTCAACTGATAGAGTGCTTGCCTAGCTTGTACAGAGCTTTCTTAGATTTAACCGCTAACACTACAAACTGTGCAGGATGGCAACAGTGTGCCACCAGGCCAGCAATCCCAGCAGTACTCGCGAGGCAGACATAGAAGAATCAGAAGCTCAAGGTTATTGTAGGTGAGGTAAAGAGTTTGAGGACAGCCTGGACTAGCGACTGTCTGCAATCAACCAATCAATCAAACCGTGGACTGAGTGTGGCTGCACATGCGTGCACAGGGCTGGAATCCCAGCACTTAGGAGGCTGAGATAAGTAGATCCTGAGTGTGAAGCCAGCCTGGGCTTCACAGTCAGACTCTGTCTAGAAAACCCAAGCAAGTGTATGAAGTGCTTGCTGCGGAAGCCAGAGGATCGAAATCGGGTCTCTAGCACCACGTGAAGAGCAGGGCATGGTAGCATGGGCTTGCAGACCCAGTGTTTGGAGGAGCAGAGGGGAGGATTCCAGGGCTCACTGATCAGAAAGTCTAGCCAATCAGTGAGCTCCAGGTTTAGTAAGAGAGTCTACTAATCAGAACATAAAAATAAGATGTTTAAAATGGTGGAGTGATATAGATACCTATTGTCAACCCCTGGTCTCTGCATGTGAACAGGCACATGGAAAACACACACAGAAAACTGACCAACCAAATAGGCAAACACCCTGCCCCCACCCCCAAAGCCAGTAAAAACAGGGGGCACGGTAAAGGGAAAGGGAAGAAAAGAATCCAGGCTTCTCCTGGCGTGCACGCACTAGAAGGCTGTACCCTCTCTCTTCCCTCCTGCCGGTTCTTCCTTGTGATAAGATAGAGACCGGTTTAAGAAGTGGGGAAGCCGAGTGAGAACGCACACTATGTTTAAAAGACTCGGTTAGGGAATAGAAAAGCCACAGTAGAATTGCTTCCTGGAAGATCCCACCATCTGCTGATGCTGCCGAGCGTCTGGAGCCAGTTTCAAGCCCCAGCTGAGTCTAACTCCAAAATAAGAGACTCTGGATTTTCAGGGCTGGAGGTGGGAAGTGGATCAGACTGAGCTGTGCTGAAGCCAGGGAGACACCCCATGCTCATGTCTGCTCTTCTTTGCTCTCAAGTAGGGCATAATGGCTCCTGCCAGTAATTCCTAGTGCCCAGAAGCAGGGAGGGTGCCATAAATTTGCGGCCAATCTGAACCTCAAATTGAGTTCTGTCCAGACTGGACTACAGAGTTAGACCCTGCTCCCCCTGCCCCAAACCAAAAGAATAACGCTTTACACTTAGCCAGCACAGTAAAAAGATTGCCTGTATGAATGTAGATTACTAAAAATGAAAACTCTATCAGCGTGGCAGAACTAGTTAACTCAGTATAGTCCTGCCTGTTCCAACAGACCCAAACAGTTTTTTTTCCCTCTCTGTCCCATAGACTAGATGACATGACTAATAATACATGTAGGTTGTAGTGCAATGGTTATCTCCATTGAGCACGTGGTCTTCTCAACACGGCTGTGTACCTGGTTTTGCTCATTAAACTCTCCCCATTGCCTGTCTGCCTGCAGGAGTCCTGCACTGGGTCACGGGAGAGGCCCTGGGGAGGAGAAGAGGCTCCATCACCTGCCGCCCCCTCTTGCTCTCCGTCCACATCCGTTTGTAAGATCATCATCATCAGAGGAGGAGGAGGCAGCCACTGCCTTAAAAGCCGTCCTCCTGCGTTCACAAATTATCCAAGCTAATTATTCACACAGGCAACGCTTCCTCCGGCAGACGTGTGTTAGAACAAGTTGAGTGAGCTGAAATCGCTAAGTTGAAATATTAGCCTCATGAAATTCGGTAGTTTAATTTGATCTCTGCCTACTATCAAAGCCCAGCATCTCATTTCCTGAACTGGCTTCAAGGAGGAAGGGGGCAGAGGAAGAATCCCTGTATTAAAAACTGGGGGATCTGAAGTGGCATTGTCTTAATTGGATAGCTGTCGAGATGATTTTCTTTTCTTCTTTCTAGTTACTTAGATAGTTACCTTTCATGACGGGTTCCTTGAAAAAGAACAGTACACAGAGAAAAATGAAGTGGCCGTCATTTTATCAGGACCTTTCTGTTTAGACTTGAGGCTTTGATGTTGCAGTCGGCTTATATTGTGTTCTGACTATTCACCGCGGGGTTGGTGAGAGGGTTCAGTGTGGAGAAAGTGCTTGCTGCTCGGCCTGAAGACTTGAGTTCAATC
>NC_022018.1:49138227-49147399 GCF_000317375.1 Microtus ochrogaster | reverse complement strand
CACACAGATCCCAGATATTATGTTTTCTCAATTCTTTTGTTTAATTATTTATTTTTAAGTGTATGTGTGGTGGGGTGGGGGATGGGTATGTAGTGCTTGCAGAGGCCAGAAGAGGGCACCAGACACTCTGGAGCTGCAGTTGTATGTGGTTGTGAGCAGCCCAACGTGGGGGTTGTGAACTGGACTGGGGTCCTCGGCAAAAGTAATACATGCGCTTAGTAGCTAAGCCATCCCTCTAGCCCCTCTTTTTTTCATTTGGTCTCCTGACAATTAAAAGACCACATCTGTGCTCTCCTCGCTTGTTTGGAATGTGTCCTTTCATTGAGTGATGTTCATAGCTTTAAGATATTGTTCAACCTGCTACACTTTGCTGAGCCACGATATTTTAACACTTAGCCCATTTTGTGTGGCTATCACAGACTATTCAAGGCTGAGTAACATAAAGCATAGCGGACGATTTGACTTTGATTCTGGCGGCTGGAGGATCTAAAATACATCTTGCCAATATCATGATAAGGGCTCTCTGGCTGCACAGTGTGGCAGAGAAACGGAAGGAGGGAGGAGGATGGGGAATTTGTGCAAAAGAATGAGCTGTAACAGTGAACTCAATTTGTGGTAACCCCGACTCATGGGAATGGACCCAATCTTACAAGACCTGCATTAGTCCCTCTGAAGATGGTGCCTTCAAGACAACACCATCTCCCCGTAGACTCTGCTCTCAAGGTTCTTCAAACTCAAGGCACCACCATGGAGACCAAGCCTCCACCATGGCAATCTTAAGAGGGCAAACCAAAGTCAAACAGATACCTACCTGTCTACCACATGTGAAAACTAGTGATCGTTGTGCATATGTTTTTGAGTGGCTTATCGAGTTTGATACCGTGTGGCTATTAATCCATATGCAGTAGACTCTCTTTTTATTCTGATTCTGATGAGATTGGATGTATTCTGAGGATGCAATGGGAACCACAGAATAGAAAACAGACACAATCTGTCGAAGATACAAGCACAGCAAACTACCCTAACTAATTAACTCCCATTCTAATTAACCACCTGCATGTAAAACATGGCTCTCTGAAAAAGATGAAGGGGCCAACGTGTTGTGTAACTGGAGGTTCCTCTCCCACCTGACAGTTCCCGAATATCCACTCTGAGGCTTAATATTACCTACAAACTTTTTGGCTGATGGCTCAGGCTTATTAGTAACTAGTTCTTATAGCTTAAATTAACCCATTTCTATTAATCTATGTATTGCCACATTGCCATAGCATTACCTCACATCTTGCTTCTCCACCGGCTGCTAGTATCTCCCAGACTCTGCCATTTTTTTCCCCTGTGTCTTTGCTTGGATTTCCCGCCTGGCTCCATTCTGACTGACTATTGGTCAAAACGGCTTCTTTATTAACCAATGGTAATAAAACATATTCACAGCATAAGAAAGACATCCCTCATCAGTCCTGTATCCATGGGTGTGATTGATACAGTCTATTGTAGATGGTCATTGCTGGTATTGGTGGCATATCAGGGTATCAACTTTTCAGATCAAAAATGACAGATGTTAGAAATATTATAGGAAGACCCAAAGTATACAGACTCATCTGCATCTGTGGTAAATGTGATTAGTAAGAAAATACAACCAAAGAAAGACACTTAGGAAAACACTTTGGAAAGAGGCAACTTCTTATTAAATTTCAATTACACCATCTCTGCCCAGTTACTTCTTGCTGCTGACATGGTCAGTGCCACTTGGTTGAGAACTTCACCCAACTGCTGTCATTCAGTGTTGTGTCCTTGCCGTGTTCTCTGGAACTGTAACTATTTGAAACTGATTTGTAATCAATGGTCTCCTCTTTCCCTGGCCATCTCCATCCCTCCTCTCTCTGTTCCTTCCTGCTTTTCTCACTTGGTTCACCGCTTCTGCACAGGCTTGAGGAGGAGTTTATCAGCGTCTCCGTTAAAGGGAGGTGGCCTGATCCTTTCCTACTTTCACTGACAGGTCTGGAGCCGCCATCTGTGTTTTCTGCCACAACAGACACTGTTATAACTGCTAGAGCAGGACACAGTGGTGATCTAATGCTGCCTGGGGACGATTTCCCGATTGGCAGCAACAGGCAACCCTGTTCTTTCATGGGTCTAGCCTTCAGGAGGAACAGGAGTCCAAGCACTGTCCCTTGGTTGTTGGCGTGAAGCTGTTGCCCATCAAGAGCCAGGCCAGATAGACTCCTTGGTGCTCAAAGGAAATCAAATCTTGCACTGACCTGCCATGTTACATTTGGTCATCCCTTTGTCTTTAGTAAAAACAGGCAAATAGCTAGTTGGTTTTAGATCTTTATGTTGGGATGAGTTTTAAAGCAAGAAGAAATTTGTGAAGGCTCAGGCCAGGCAGTGAACGTCACTCCAAAAGAGTTTGTCTTTCCCTCGCTTCAACCTCTGGCCTTCCCTTTGCATCGCTCCCCTCCCTGCCTTCCCCTCCCTACCCCTCTTCTCCCTCTCTGTTTTTGTTTTGGACCCAGCCTCCTGTAGCCCAGGCTGTTTCGAACTTGCTATGAAACTGAATATGACATCTATTTCCTGACCGTCATGCCTCTACCTCTCAAGTGCTGGAATCTCAAGTGTGGGGAGCCATGCCCAGCAACCTAGAGCATCATTCTAGAGTGAGGAGAGAAGCCCAGCTACCCAAACTGTTTACATTTTATTTTCCATGTTGGGATGATCTGGTTTTTAATTTGGTTCAAGAAGGCTGCAATTGCGTACACACCAATACACAGTTTTTATCTTACTGCACTTACAATCTAGTGGCGAGTCCAAACATATATAATCGACTTCATAAAAAAATAAACTATTAATAACTCGTCAGTTGAGTTAGATATATACAAGGAAGACAAGCAGCAAATCTGTTTATCTTGGGGCCTGATTTAGACGGAAGGTCTTGTAATACAAAGCTATAATTAGCTGAACTACAATAGATCAGGACAAATACATACTCACGGAAACAAGATGCCAGTTGGATTGCTGTCCGTCTTCTTGTCATAAGGAAGAGATACTTTAGCTTGTCGCTGGCAGATTGCTCAGGGCAGTTTTTAGATTTTAGGATCATGGTCGATATAAAATAAGCAAGCCGAACAATTCTGAGTACTTTGAGAATAATAAAAACCCTTCTCCTAGTTTTCAGTCCCACTTTAGACAACAAGAGTTTTTTTTTTTTTTGATTGTAGTTGTTTTTAACCTGCTTCAAATGTAATTTTTTTTTTTTTAAAAAAAAAGATCTCACCAAGCTGTGAATGTTTCCTTGAAAAGCTGCAAGTCTAAAATGGTGCATGCGGGCAAAATATGGAAAGAAAATCCCGGCAAAATACAGAGAACGTGAACTCTGGCGAGGGAAGAGCTTCACTTTAAGTTGCGCACGTGTTGTGGGCCTCGCTGTCGGCTCTTAAGAGACATTCAGTTCTCAGCAGGGACAAGTCTTGCTGGAGGATCACTGGCAGGATTTGCCACTCCGAGTGGCATATTATGAGATCAATTAGACCACCCCATAAAAATGTAAAATTATATCTTCCCATTAGAATTTTTGTATGTGTCATTAAGATTAAAACATATATTACGAATACTTACAGGGATGCTAAGTATTTGCTTATATCTCTGTGCGATATTAAAAAAAAACTTAAATAATAACATTAAAAACTATCTTACTATCTTTTAATGTTATTTTTATTTTAAACTTTGTATAAATTTATGTATACATGAGTGTGCATATACTTATGTACACCGATGTTCTCAACTGTGAACATTTTATCATGTTTTAACTTCTTTATTCCTTTTTTTGCCCCTAAAATGTTTAACTTTCAGGCATGAAGCTACCTTTGATCTTAAATGCTTATAAATCTAAAAGTAAGATATTTTCTATAAAAATCCTAAATAATTACCATATCTAGGAAACTAACATTGACATAAAATTTATTCATATTTCATTTATTCATTTTCCACCGATGGTTCCATTAACCTCTTCAAACCCAAATGAAAGAAACACCTCTCTTAGTGAATTTTACATTCAGGTCTCTTTAGGCTCCCTTAGTCTGGGACAGTTCATGTGGTTTTTATTTTATTTTATTATTATTATTTTTTTTTTGCGGACTTGGCATTTGAAGAGTTCAGATCTGTGGAATGCCTCTGAATTAAGGAGAGTCGTCATTTTAAGCAAACACGCTACATGTAACATGTACATTCAAAAAGAAAGCAAACAAGCTAATTAAAAGAGGGGCGAACCTCCTTCTAGTGGCAGGAGCTGATTGCTATGCTTTTCTAATAAGATCCAGTGTCAACGTGTCTTCTAAATATGTACGCTTATACCCACACACTGGACAAGCCTACAGCCTTGGTCTGAGCTCCCATTTGCTGTGTGCGATGGTTAACACAGAGATTTCTAACTGGTCAAAGCGCTGAGAATAAGTAACTGGTGGGGCTCAGCCCTAAATGGGATGCCTAGCTCACCCCTCTAAGACTCAGAGGACACTGCAAAGGAGGGAGCAGGAAGGATGTAAGAGCTGGAGGATGGGGGAGAGAGCTGCAGTGCTGTCTCCTGAACGTGGCACCGTTGTGGCACTTGAGCACACTGCAGCAGTGTCAACCTGCACAAGACTGTGTCTGTGGGCATGCCACCACAGGAAAGGATAGGGCTCACGAGGCTCCGTGCCTCCTTGAGAAGCCATAAACAGTGCGTGGTTATTAGGAGAGGGTAAGTCATACTCCTCAGCGGTGTAGCCACTGGCACATTGCCCTTGTCCAAGTAAAACACCCACCTCATGCTAATGCCAGCAACCCCAATTAAATCCAGCTATAGAGAAAAGACATTAAAGTGGGAGGGAGACTGATGAAAAGAAGAAGGTATTCAGAAGGAGGGGCAACAGGACAGTGGGAAAAGTATCATGTATATATGGGCATGTGAAAGAATGGATACAAATGTTTTAAAAGGCATTTTTTTTGAGGTAACTCTTTTGCTGGTTTTTGTTGTTGTTTGTTTTGGTACTGTTTTGGCAAATCAAATTATTAATCGCATATTCAACTTTCATATCTGAAACTACTGGATTTTTGAGGTCAGGCAGAGAAGTACGTTGGTGTCTTTGCTGTACCGCCTTTCCTTTTCCATTACAGTCCAGCATTACGGAAAGAAGGTCGGTTTGCTGGGGGCTGGCCAGTTCCCTCTGGCTGAGCCTTCATTGATGCTGCAAGCCTTTCAAAACTCACAAGGCGTCAGTGGATGCTGACCCTGGGTGGATCAAGCTGAGAAGAGAGTCCACTCTCATTTCGTCCTCTAGAACCCTTCAGTGCCTCTCACCTGCCTCCTTCTTTCTTATTTCTTATTTCAGCCATGGCTTCCTAAACTAGGGCTTGTGGCCCCACAGAGGGTCTCATAACTGAGTATTGGAGCTGTGAAAATATTTGGCAGGAGCACTAATTTATGAATGCACAACAACCAAAGCTTAATTCAAACTCAGATGCACAGTGCAGCCAAGGTCTTTCTGGAAGGTGCGCTCCTGAGTTCCTGTAGTAGCTACTGTGCTGCTGTTGGGGTAAACCATGACCAAGGCAACTTATGGAAGGAAGAAGTTTACTTGGGCTATCAGCTCCAGATAGACAGTCGCTCATGACCTGGTGTAGCAGGGATCACTGGTGGAACAGGGAGCCGAGAGCTCACATGTTAAATGGAAATTTGAAACAGATAGAGCAAGCAAGTAGGTGGCTCTCAAAGCCTGTCCCCAGTGTCAGCAAGTATCAAACCTCCTCACGCAGCACCACCAATGGGTGGCATTTTTCACTGAAACAATGACAGCGGCCGCACAAGACTTTACTGCAGCAGGTTGTGAAAACACAACACACAAGCTTTGCATTCCTCACGCTGGCACACCACACACTGCCAACGTGCCTGGCCGGCCAGACTCTGACTCCAGAGTAGTATTGGTTACCAGCTGCAATATTTATTAGACCCACTGAAAATTTTCTACTTTTATAAAGAGATAACAATTTCCTTAAGGAAAGCAAGAAGTTTAATATTTTCTCTCTGTCATGTAAATATCAAATGAGTATCCTTTTGGATTGTATTGTGTTAAAATGTTTGAGTTTCAAAATTGCTGTTCGAGTGGATGACTTGACTCTCATGAAAAAAAGAAATGATTAAATGAATTTAGGTTTGGGATTAGGGCAGACTTCCACCATATTCTGAGATGGCCTTCTACGTTCCTCTGCCTTTTGTACTATGGATTTATGTGAAGTGGTGTTTTCGCACTGATGATTATAAAACCCAAATATCCACCAACTCTGCAGCGTTGGATATGCTTTATGTCTTGTCATATCAAACATCCAGCCAAGATTTAGTTCTTTATTTAAAATAAGCAGGCATACCCACTCATTAGCACGCAGATTTGCATTATTGTAAAATTATATGTGTACCAAAGGATTATTTTAAAAAATTCATTTACAATTTATTATCAGTAAATGCTTTATTTGCATAGCTATACATAAGTCATGTTAAATTTTCTAGGTGCCAAGGGAGCTTGAGATGACTCAAACCTGACAATCTCAGTTTGATCCCCTGAACCCACGCTGTGGGAGGAGAGATTTAACATCTCCACTTGTGCTGTGTGGCATGTGCGCATGCTCTCCCTCCATCCCTTCGTCACTCCTCTCTCTCAAAGAAAAAAATGTTAAAAAAAATAATAATAAAGGGAGGGTCTAGGGAGGTGCTTCAGTGGTTAGGAGCACTTGCTTTGCAAGCAAAAGGACCTGAGTTCAAATTCCCCAACAGTCATGTAAAAGGCCAGGCATAACCCTGTGTGCTTCTCACCCTAGCACTGGGTGGCAGAGAAAGGTGAACCTCCTGGGAGTCCCCTAGTCATCCACCCTAGTCATAGGCCGCACTTCTAGCTCAGTGAGATGCCATTTGGGGCGACAAGGTAGAAAATGAGATGACAGCATGTGACATCCTGTTCTGGCTGCTGCACGTGCACAAACAGGTGCACCTGCACATTGATGCGCATGCAACACCCCTCCCACTCTGGGGTGAACATCAGTAGCCAAGGGTGAAGTCGGGAGGGGCCTCAGGATCCCCCGGGCTTACCTAAAATCACAAAAAAAAAAAGAGAACAGAGGGTGGAGAGACTCTTCAAGGTTCTCAGGAGCAGAATTGCCATTTATCTCCTTTTGCTCTCTGATCAAATTTAAGAGCCCCCAGAGTATTCTTAAGAAAACGTAAAACACACACCAGATCAACACATGATAATAACCCTGGAGGGGATGGTCCAAAGTGTTGGCTAAGATTGTTTTGGGCCATAGACATTTATAAAAACATTTTCTAAAAAAAAAAAAGGAGACCCTGGGGATGATGTGTAGTTTGCTTAGCCTCCCTGAGAGATGGGGGGCGGGGAGAATCACTTGGTTTACTTTTCAAATTCACAGATTTATTTTAATGAATGGGCATTGCTCTTGTTGCCTAAAAATAATTCTGGAGGAAAAAAAAAGAAAGAAGTGCTGGGATTCCTTGAGTGTTATTTGAAATACTAATGAGATATTCTAAACCAACCAACAAACCTGAACTTCGAGGTGGAACTCCACGTGAACAGACAGCAGCTCCATTAGCTACCCTTCAAAAGATGCACGTTAACGTTATTCTGCCCACGCTGTCACGGGAAGGTACTAATTAACCATTCAGGTGATTGCCCTGAATCGTGTAGGGCAGGTAGTTTTAGTGGGACAAGCAGGTTACTGGAAATGGACTAAGGAATTCTAGCTGCCTTTAAATTTCACTAACTGCCTGTTTCTTGTTTTTCCAAGCACTGTATGTTCTAATTAACTGAAAATCTTTTGAACATGGCTAATTAGAATAATGTCATCTCACCGCCCCAGGCAAACGATAAAGTGAAACTTGCCTTCAGGTTTTTCCCATCCTGCCAGGACGCACTTTCAGGTGGGCAGACGGGAACAGATTTGACCAGATGAGCTCTGTCGTGCCAGACTTCTCTTATTTTTTAAACCAGAAGGGTGTGTCTTCCTACATATGCAAATCCCGCATATTTTTAACACGCTGTTTGAAGAGAGAACTGGAACAGTGCTTTCTCTAAAAGTTTAGGATCGGGATTAAACTGTGGATGATTTGTTTACTGACTCAAGAGTTTCCACTCTGTGTCCTAGGCCAATGGAAATTTGATCACGGGGAGTTGCCAGCTTTAAGCTCAAAAGGTCAGAAGAGTGTGTTCGTGGATCTAAAACTGGTCTTTGGAGGGCCGAGGGCTGTGGATCAGGGGTAGAGCACTTGTCTAGCATATACCAGGTTGTTGGGTTTAATCCCCAGCACAGCCATGGAACAAAAGACTAAACAGGAAAAGCCAGTGCTGGCCTTGCAAGTTGTCAGAGACAAGTATCAACTGGAAGTTCAGTTTTATCCCTTGTAACATGGAAAATGGCCTGCCTTTTGTATGCTGCGTTATTAAAAGACAAAACTAGCGTGACTTACAGGACACTGTCACTAACATAGGAAACATTTTGTTTTGCTTGCTATGGAGAAAAACTTAATTTTCTATTAAAGTTTAGAGGATTAGAGTGTGTAATATAGAAGGGAAAAAGATGACTATTGAACTACTTACCATGCAACAGCATCAAAAGCCATGGGATATTAAAAGTCATACAATTTCTTATCTATAGTGTCCTACCTCCAAAGATGACATCGCTTTTAGCATTTTTTGTTCCATGCATTTTGAACATGGGTACAGATTCAATTGACCACTATGGAACTGTATTCAGTTTTTATATAATCTGATTTCTGTATATCTTGTTAATTTTGCATGGGTTTATATTTAAAATTATCCTGTGAGTAACATTAAGTATTTTTTTTTACTGCTATTTTCTCTCTAAATGAACCTGGGCCAATTAACTTCAGAATGTTAGATGTCTTGGTAGTTAGTCAAAGTCTCTAATAATTAAACTTGTTTATGTGATATATATATGGGATAGGGTTTGGGGATTATTCTTTTGACATGATAATATAAATGTTTGTTATTATATTTCATGTTTTTATAAATATTATAAACAATAGTTAACATTCATTCAGTTATTAATATAATAATATGGTCTTCAAAAGATCTTGTTTCATTTGCAAGAGTGAAATATGTATATGAGAGTATAT
>NC_022018.1:49137136-49137980 GCF_000317375.1 Microtus ochrogaster | reverse complement strand
CTCTCTAGTTCTGGGATTAAAGGCATGTACTAGTACTGCCTGGTTTCTATGGAAAGCTAGTGTGTCTACTGGGATTAAAGGTGTGTGTTATTGCTTCCTGGTCTATAAGGCTAGTCAGTATGGTTATTTTACTTTTCTGATCCTCAGGCAAGTTTTACTTATTAAAATACAAGTGAAATGCCACTACATTTCCCCTTTCTGTCTAAAATAAAAAAAAGGCTAAAAACTAATATAAGAAAAACTATATACAATAAGTATAATAACTATATACAATATATACAGGCAATAAATACATCAACAATGTCTAGTCCATTTGCATTTGACAAATTCAGAGTAAATACTCCATATCTGTCCTATCTTGGTGAGTCCAAAATCTTGTACCTAATTTACTTTCTATCATAACTTGCTTTCTGTGTCAAGGAAAACAATAACTGTAATTATCTGGTCTTCAACTCCCTCAGAGACTCAAGAAGGAATAATATTAACTGAGTAAGCAGGATGTGCAAGCAGGTGACTTCCAAAAGGTGTGAGTAGTTGTTAGGAGCCAATTTCCTCCTAAAATCATTGCAGGAACCATCACCCTGGGGAGTCTACAGAGAACCCCACACACCTAATTGTGTTAGGAATCGTTCTATTGACAGAGCCTACCCCACACCCAAATTGGCTGCTGGAGAGCTATCTGTTAGCGGAACCCACCCCACATTCCAAACTATCTAGGGAACTAGGTGTGGCAACTCGCAACTTCCTGGCCTACAGTGACCTGACTGAAGATAACCTCCTGCCTACGTGACCAACACGGACCACATGACCAACGTGAACCACGCGGCAAGAGCCCAGACCCCTG
>NC_022018.1:49134877-49137036 GCF_000317375.1 Microtus ochrogaster | reverse complement strand
AACTATATACAATAAGTATAATAACTATATAAAATATATACAGGCAATAAATACATCAACAATGTCTAGTCCATTTGCATTTGACAAATTCAGAGTAAATACTTCATATCTGTCCTATCTTGGTGAGTCCAAAATCTTGTACCTAATTTACTTTCTATCATAACTTGCTTTCTGTGTCAAGGAAAACAATAACTGTAACTATCTGGTCTTCAACTCCCTCAGAGACTCAAGAAGGAATAATATTAACTGAGTAAGCAGGATGTGCAAGCAGGTGACTTGCAAAAGGTGTGAGTAATGACAGAAACAACTGGCTGCCTGGACAGTCACCCAAAGTTCCTCTGCAACATTGGAGCATCCATCTTTGGCCTACAGGCTTTTCTGTGATGCAGGATATTTTGTGTCCTGCTTGTCTAATTAGGACAGCATACTGTCAGCTGTCAAGGCAGGGGCATTTTCTTGCCAAGTGGCTTACCTTTACCACAAAGAAAGTAAACTCCATGTGGAGTTTCTTCAATGCCCATTATCTTCTCTGAAGTAAATTGGTGCTGCCAGGAGCAGATATGTCTCACTGACATAAAAAAGAAGAACCTAGGTTATTAAAGCCTCTTAATGCTATAGTCTGTATTTGAAGTGTTTGAAGTTGACCTGTCTACCTAAAATATATCTTTGTTTAACCTTGAAAGCATACCTACTGTGAGTATAAGTTCGATTACAATAGGTGACTAATTACTAACCTGCATTCCCTTATTATCCTAAACAGTTGGCAATAATAATTTTCAAGGGCTAAAAATTTACATTACATTGTTAAATTAGATGTATATGTACAACCTTGAACAAGGCTGTAAATGTATGTATAGTATGGTTTAACAATACTAATCTCAAATTTATATCAATATACAAAATTTGTATACAATATACAAAAGTCCAATCCAATGTAAAACATTTAAAACTAATAGTTGCTTTTTAAAAATAGATTCAATAATCTATGTTGTTATCTTATCTATATCCTCCCTTTTTCTTTTCAGAGTAGATTCAATAATTTACCCTTTTATCCTGTCATGTCTGTAATATCCATAATCCATTGAACAACCAAAAACCATCCACCCGGCCTCTTGGGAATGTGAGCGTAGTATTCTTAAATTTACTTCCTGCTATCTGGGGATGACAATATCTTTAGAAAATCCTGAAAGAATAATTTGGGTTAACTGTCAAGTCCTGGAGAGATACTTGTATCATTCAGTCTATGCATCATGGGAAAGTGCAGGGTTTGTCTCAAGTCCTGACTATAGTGGTCTGTGAGGCTGGATCATCTCAGCTAGCCACCTCGAAATTGTTCTGAGCAGTTTGTAGTCCAAAGCCAATCTCTAAGGGGTGCTATCATCTGAACGGTGTCATATGAAACAATTGGAATCGTTGTTGTGGGGCACCATCTTCTTCCTGGAGATTTCAAAGATTACTGTAGGAAAATGTATTGTTCACTGGGGAAAACTTAAACATTATTCATATGAAAACAGAACGTTTGAATTTCAATAGACATATGTTCAAAGAAAAGTACCATAGAGACAAAAATGTGTATGGGGAAGATTTTTGAAAGCAGAGTTTTGATAACCTTAGTCTCTAGATTTTTATTTTCCTTCTGTCCCACACCTGATATGAGACAGAAACTCTGAATTTTGCTTTTAACAACATGCTTGGATTTAGAGGAGAGCCACTGCCCAACTCCAAAGCCAGCTTTGATTTTTAACAACTACCATTATACTAAGAAGTAGGTAGATTTGCATGTGCAGGTAGTGAGATTTTACCCTGCTGACGGTACTGGCACCACAAGTCAGATTTTTCTTTTCTTGGTGATTCTTTCTGGATAGCTATCTTTTCTTCTTTAGGCATCTAGATGTTCAAGGTCTCTTGACTTTTCAAAGACAAGAACAGAGCTCTGTCCCAACCCTGATGAGGTTTCCTTACAACTTTAGGACTGTCAACTCCGTGGACGAGCCGTCATTTCTCTTTCTCAAGAGGTTTCTCCTTTTCAAACCGAATCTTGATTAATTTTGATGGTATCCATACATTTTCTTCTCCTTTGTAAACAAGAGTGAAAACTCCTTCCCCACCATTGCACAGCTGGTTTCCATTCTGAGGTCAACACATCCTTGAAATACACC
>NC_022018.1:49110341-49134407 GCF_000317375.1 Microtus ochrogaster | reverse complement strand
CTTAGAGACATATGCTGGAGCATTATCTGTCTTTATTTGTGCAGGTATACCCATGATGGCATGTGTATGTGTGTATACATACATATAATATACACATACACATATACACACCAATGCACATATGCTTGTGTATGTGGGTATGTATTTGTGTATGTGTGTATACATTGTGCATACATATGCATGTATATATGTGTGCATGTGTATGTGTATGTATATATGTGTGTGTGTGTGTGTGTGTGTGTGTGTCTATCTTAAAGGCAGAGTCTAACTATGTAGCCCAGGTTGGTCTCCAGCTATATTCCTTAATGCTGGGATTACAGGCATGTGCCACCATGCCCAGCTGGAAGGAAGAGTTTGTAAAGAACAAATTATAACTAGACAAGCCTAAAAGTACAAATCTTATAATTTTCCAAGCCTTATATTTAGTGTATGACTATATATATTACAATGCCTATGATGCGGAATCTATCCTGGATCCTCAAAATAAACCTTTTACAATTACAAGCAAAAGTTGCATTGAGAATGTAAGGCCCTTTCTGCTATCTCCAAATGGCTGTAGAGAAACATCGAAGGCCATGACAGGAAGTGTGTGCCTCTCTCTTGCCCCTTGCATGAAGCAAAGGGGGAGAGGATGCCTTCATAAAGGACAGGCATGTGGTGTTTCATTGCAGTTGCTTTTGCTTAACTTGGGATTTTTTTCCCCAGACAGTGTAGCTCAATGTAGCTTCTGACTTGAAATTTCTCCCTGACTCAGCTGGAGTTATAGCCATGTATCACTGTGACTAAAGCTAAATTTTTCTGATTCTTGAGAAGGCTATCGGGAACAACACAAAAGAAACTCCAAAGCAAATACAAACAGACTTCTACACATTTCTGCATTGATCTTCTACTATTGTGTAAGAGATGTTTGTAACCACACTCACAGATGAAGCCAAGTGATGGTTGACTTTTCTGACACCCTTGCTGGTTTGAGTTTTACGGGCCTCTGAGGAAGGGGCTGGCAAGTGGTTAAGAGCTCAGTGGCTAAGAGCACTGGCTGCTCTTCCAGAGATGGTAAGTTCAGTTCTCGGAAACAGGAAGTGGTCTCTGGTTTTGTGTTTTCTAGAAGAGCTTGTGTACAGCTGGTGTGGATTGTTTCTCCTGGTGAAGCCCTAATTCCCTTTCTCCCAGAGCTCAACTGCCATCTTCTTACCCAGACAGTATCGTTCTCCCCGTGACCACAGCAGCAGTGTGCTCACAGGGAAGGGTGCACGTCCTCGCTTCTGCTTCAGACCAGGGATGCCTGTTGGGGAGTAACTACCCCCAGACACACCTCTCCTGTACGGAGCTGATAAACCACAGCTTTTCTGCTTCACACCTCACCCCCTCCTTTTAATTCCAAGTTGGATAAAACTAAATTTTGAACTCATAGGATTTGGAATTATAAATTTGTATCAGTTAAATTGTCTATTTAATTTAACAAATAAGATTTTTTAAATAAAATTAGGTCGAATGTACAGTCTTGTAAAACATTAGTCATGCTCCTTGTTCCCACAACTAAAGGACCTAGTCTCAACTCGATGGCCAGCTCAGCTTCGGGTTCCTGGTCTGTGTGGTGTTTGCTTGCTGGCTTGATGTTGGTGATGATGAAGTAAAGTTATTTACCATAGGCTTGGCACCTTGAAAGTCTATGATAAATGTTGCTATTATTAAACTCCTTCTGCAGAACACCATGCTTCACTCCATGAAAGTCAGGATGCAGAGTGAAAGGGGTGAGCTGCCGTGTTAGCCATTTCAGGCTGTTGGGTTTAGGCAGCCTTCTATCTTAAAAACAGTGTGTGGCCGGGCGATGGTGGCACACGCCTTTAATCCCAGCACTCAGGAGGCAGAGGCAGGCGGATCTCTGTGAGTTCGAGACCAGCCTGGTCTACAGAGCAAGTTCCAGGACAGGCTCCAAAGCCACAGAGAAACCCTGTCTCGAAAAAAAAAAAAAAAAACAGTGTGTGTGTGTATACCCCTGACATTAGCAAACAGTGCCAAATTAATCCCTTAAACGCACAGTACTGATTTTAAGATGAAATGCCGTTTTCCATTGTGTACTTAGTGCAAATTATACCAGCCCTGGGAAGTTCTTCTCCTAGTTCATCTTTATATCTTATGAAAAGGCGATGGTTCGTTCCTGTTTAAGTCTCCACCCTCCTGACAGTTCCTTTGTGCATTGTCCAGGCTTTCTACAGGGGAAACACAGCATCTGATCTCTGTGATTGTCACATGGGGTTAGAAGAGCCACCTTCCTTCTCCAACTTTGTGAAAAGAAGTGAATAGGGAGTAGCAGTGCCTTCCCTTCTCAGCCACAGTTTGTTTGTACACAAGTCATTAGTCCATCCCATATCACGTTAGCTGATATTCTTCAGAGCACCAGGCTGGAATGGAGCAACCAATGACTGTTATTTTGTATCTATAGTTTCATTATCTAGTTCCTTCCGATTCCAGCTGAAGTTTTTCCAAAAAAAAAAAAAAATTCCCTCCATTTTGAGTGTGTGTGTGTGCGCGCACACAAGTGTGTATCAGTATGTATTTGTGGTACCAGGGATTAAAATTAGACCCTCCACACCTAGACAAACACCATCATTGAGCTGTCCTTCTGTAGCTCAGACAGGCCGTGAGTTTGCAAATCCTTAAAGACGACACTATAAAAATGGAAAAACCTCCCCCACTTAATTGATTGGCAGAATTAGTGTTGTGAAAAGTGATTATAATACTAAAAATGACTTGCAGATTCAGCGCAATCCCCTTTGAATTCTAATGACATTCTTTACAGAACTAGGGGGAAAACAATCCTTAAGTTTGCATTGAAACACAAAAGTCCCAAATGATCGAGACAGTCATATGCAGAAAGGACCATGTTAGAGAGACTATATGTGACCTCAAGTTAGAATACAGACCATAGTGATAAAGGTGGCATGATACTGCCACAAAAACAGATATGTAGACCAATGGAATAGAATACAGAACCCAGAAACACACTTACATAGCTACAGCCACCTAATTTTTTTTGACAAAGTTGTCTAAAACATATATTGGAAAAAAAGACAGCTATTCAACAAATCGTGTTGGGAAAACTTGAGTATCCATACAGAAAATTGTATTAGATATGTACCTCTTATTCTGCACAAAAATCAATTCAAAATATTTCAAAGGCCTTAATGTAAGACTTGAAATGTTGGAATTGATAGGGGAAACACAAGGGAAATACTTTAAGATATAGGCATGGGTAAGACTTTCTTGAAAAGACTTTAATAACACAGGAAATAACCCCAAAAACTGACAAATGAGATTCTGTGAAATTAAAAGGCAAGAGAAACACAGAAATGAAGAAGCAGCCTACAGAACGGGTGGTTGAAAATGATTGGATATGCAATTAATATCTAGCACATATAAAAACTGAAAATCGCTGGGCAGTGGTGGTGCACACTTCTAATCCCAGCACTCAGGAGGCAGAGGCAGGCAGATCTCTGCGAGTTCGAGGCCAGCCTGGTCTACAAGAGCTAATTCCAGGACAAGCTTCAAAGCTACAGAGAAACCCTGTCTCAAAAACAAAAAAGAAACAAAACCCTGAAAATCAAACACCAAAAATATAAATATCCAATCAATAAATGGACTAAAGAAATGGATAGATGGTTCTCAAAAGAAGAAACATGAAAGGGCGGTGAATGTTTGCAAAAGTGCTAGGTGCCCTCAGTCATCAGGAAAATGCAAACAGACTTGATTCCATCTCACTCCAGCTCTTAGTGAGAAAGCTAATGTCAGCACAGGGTGCTGAGGACGTGGGCAAAGAACTCGTCTTCACCGTATCCACTGCTGGGGAGATTATAAACTGGCACAGCCATGAAGAAAATCAGTATGGATATTCCTCAGAAAACTAAGACTAGTGATACCCATGACCCAGCTCAGTTGCTTCCGGATACATGCCCAGAGGACTCCAAGTCCTGTTCCAAAGACATGTGTACATCCATGTTATTGCTGCAGTAATCACAGTAGCTACTATGTGGCACTAACTTAGATGTCCACCAACATAAGTAGAACAGGATGGGGAAAGCATGGTACACATAGATGCAAAAGAATTTTATTCAGACACAAAAATAAAACATGACATGTGTATAGACAGCTTTGGGGGTGGAGACAGGTGGATCCGGAGAGTTCACCGGCATCCACACTAGCTCAAACAGTAAGGTTCCCAAGCTTGAGTCTTAATGAGAGACCTCGACTCTAGGGGATGGTGGAAAGTGGTGGAAAAGCACCTTCCAATGGTTAGTCTACCTGTACACAAACACTCACATACCAGAGAGAAAAAGAGAGAGAGAGAGAGAAAGAGAGAGAGAGAGAGAGAGGGTAGGATTCACCTCCACCAGGCCTCTAAATAAATCAAACTTACAGACATAGAAAGTAGACTGTTGCCAGCAGTTTAATGGATACAAAGTTTCAGTCTTATAAGATGAAACTGTTCAGGAGATCAGTTGTATGACAGTGTGAATGCATTTGTCACTGCTTGGCTGTACACTGAAAGATAATTAACCTGGTTACATTTTATGTGTTAATGTTACCATGGTGAGTTTTATAGGATTTTTGTTTTGTTTTTGTTCTTGTTACAATACACACAAGTTGCTTCTGTGGGTTAAATGCTTATTTTGAAAAAAAAAATCAGATAACACCACAAGTTGTAAGAATAATACAAGAAGCCTCTTGTACAGAATTGTTATCGTGCCTTGCATTCAGATGCTTCGATGGTTAACACTGTATCATAATTATGCTCCCCCTACCCATGTGATATTTTTCTTGGGAATGCATTGCAGATTATTTGTCTCACCTGTAAATATTTCAGGGTGCATTTTCTGCAACAAGGGCATTGTTTTAAAATAGCCACACTACAATCTATTAAGACACAAAATGAGCGCTGATAAAATACTGTCATCTAATCTACAGACCTTATTCTAGTTTGGCCAATTTCCTCAATAATGTCCTTTATGACAAAATAAGATAGAATAGAGGGGAAAAATCAATCTGGTCTAGGGTCCATTCCAGGATCACACATTGCCAAATCTCTTTAGCTTCCTTTGATCTGGAACACACACACGCAGACACACAGACACATACACACACGTTTTGACAAGTCTAGAAGATTTATTTATTTTATAGAATTTCTTTTAATGAAATCTTAATGTGAATTCATATTGACCTGCACAATCCTACATGACCTACATGTTTGGCGGGAATGCCATGTGTTCCCAGTGTATTGAATCACTGAGAATGTTCATTTATACCCATGTAGAAGACGCTAACTTGGGTTAATTGGTTGAGGCAGTGTCTACCTGCTTTCTCCACTGTAAATCTATTTTCACCCCTTGTTACTACTGAGTACTTTTTCTGGTGGGGAGAAGGGGGAGAAACTTTGAGGCAGTATAGAAACACTGTTCCTCACCAAAATCTCACTCATTTCGTTTTAACATCTGTTGCTAATTCTTGCTCAAGTGACTCACGGTTGTGCTGTGGTCAAGTCCTGACTTCTTAACCACATCATTCCTTCTCCACGTATCTAGTGCTGTTTTACTTTAGTGAAAAGCATTTCCTCCTCATCCATCTATGCTCCTAAAAATTTTAAATTAAAAAATGTTGTGGGGCCAGGTGATGGTGGCGCACGCATTTAATCCCAGCACTTGGAAGGCCGAAGCAGGCAGATCTCTGTGAGTTCAAGGCCACCCTGGTCTACAAGAACTAGTTCCAGGACAGGCTCCAAAGCTACACAGAGAAACCCTGTCTCAAAAAAAAAATTGTATGAGAGAGTAATTTCCTACACACACAGTATATTTGAATCATTTCCACTCTCCCCTCTAGCCCCTTCATGTTCCCATCCCCCCCACTTCCTTTCAAAGTTATGACCGCTGCTTTAATTATTGTCACACACACACATATGTACAGGTAAACATACATACATATACCGCCTTCTGCGTCCATTTAGTGTTGCTCATATGTCTTTATATTTAGGGCTGGGATTGGGATTAGATAACCTGTCCGGGGGCACATACCTGGAGGAGATTGATTCTCCCTCTCTCAGCAACCAACAGATGCCTGCAGTTCTTCCTCTAAAGAGGAAGATGTGATGCTCTCCCCATCCTAACTGGCATGCCAACTGGTGTTATCCTTATGTAGGTCTTGTGTGGACAGCTATCCTGTTGAGAGTTTGTGGGCGGAGCTCACCTGCCATGTGCAGAAGACCCCATCACGAAGCAGATGTCCTGGTCCTGGCTCTTACCATCTTTCCATCCCCTCCCCTGAGATGTCCCCTGAGCTTTAGGTGGAGGATTTGCATTTTAGATGACCCCACTGGGGTTGAGCACCCCACAATCTGCTGGTCTATGCAGTTTGACCATATGTGGGTTTCTGTAATGGCATCCATCTGTTGCAGAAGGAAGCTTATTTGGTGATGGATGGGAGTTACGCGTCTCTGCGGGCACAAGGGTAAGCTTTTAGAATGCAGTTAGAAACCGCGCTGGTTTAGGGAAGTCACAGTTGTGGTTTCTTCTCTAGGGTCCTTGACCTCACCAGCCACGGATAGTTGGCTAGGTTTACAGTACCAGGCAGGAATTCCCTTCTTCTGAGCAAGCGCTAAGTTCATTTAGACAGCCGTTGGTTGCCCCAAGAGATAAGAGCTGCTATTGTACCCCTGGGGACATCTTGTTGGGTTCATCTTTGTTGTGGCCATAGGCCTTACAAATGGGGAGAATTATCGGTGGCTTTTCTGTCTTCACAGTTTAAATATCACATATCCCAGCTACTTCTCAAGGAGGAGGCTCGATTTCTCCATGTCTTGTGTTTAAAGGGTGTGGTGTCTTCAGCAACAAGACCTTGCCTTTAAGTTCTTAGAGGAAACCAAAGGCAATCTTAATAGTCTATGGCTGGGAATCTTTCAGTTCCCCTGACCACACAGTAAGGGAGGATTCCCATGCCTGGCACTGGGATGTTTTTAGTCTATGGCTCTTAGGGAGCCCCAAATGGCACTGCTTCATCTGAACTATATTTATACACACACATACACTCATAAATATTATATGTGCATTTTTAAGTAAACATAAGATGTCTCCCTATGGCCTCTTCAGATATCATTAGTGTTATTTATCCTCCTCCCTGCCTCCCCCCCTGCACTCTCTCCCCTCCCCGCCTCCCACCTTCCCATTTCTCCCTTTGCGGCACGCAGTGCCCATGTCTGCTGTCCTCTCTAGAGTCTGCTGTCCTCTCTAGGGCTTCTTCGTCCTCATCTGCAGTCCCTTCTCCTTTCCTGTTTGCTGTGTTTCTATGTTGACTGCCCACATCTAGAGATTTGGAGCTATTGTCCACTGATGAGAAAGAAAATGCATTGTTTCTCTTTCTGGTCTGGGTCACCTCACCTGCTATAATATTTCTAGTTCCAGCCATTTTCCTGGAATTTTTTGATTTCATTTTTTCTTTTAAAAATTATTTTATGTGTATGGGCGATTTGACTGCATTTATGTCTGTGCACCGTGGGCATGCCTGGTACCCACAGAGGCCAAAAGACCACATCAGTTTCCCTGAAGTTCTAAGGGGTTGTGGGCTGTCATGCGGGTGCTGGAAATTGAACCTGGGTCCTCTGGAAGAGAAGCAAATGCTCTTAGCCGCTAAGCCATCTCTCCAGCCCTATGATTGCACAGCCAGATAGGATTCCACTGTGTGTATATTCCACACGTCCGTTACCAATCCACCAGCAAAAGGACAGTCGGGTTGTGTCCATTTCCCAGCTCTTGTGAACAGAGCAGCAATGAACAGGGCTGAGTAAGGGTGAGTAACAAGTGACAAAATGCAAAACACGAATTCTTATTTTGTTCAGTGAATTTTAGTTTGATTTTTGAGATGTTGTATAGACCAGACGAGCACAAACTCTTGATCCTCCTGTCACCACGTCCTGAGCTGGAATTACCAGCGTGTCTAGCTCAGAATTTATGTAAATGTTCCTGTTGTATGAGCCTTGTCCAATGGGCACTCTTCAAACTATTCCTGTGTCCTGTTTGTATGTCTCATCTCCATCATTCTACAAATATTCCTACTTTCTAGATCACAGCAGTGGGGGTTCAGATGTGTGGTCTCAGGCAAACATTAGCCTCTCTGTGCCTCAGTTTCCTTCTGAGATAAAAAATATCAGCTGTATGTTTTTATGAAACTATTAAACCCAAATTCGTGATGCTCCCTTCTTCTTCAGTTTCCCCACCACAGTCAATGTCAGGAACAGAGACATCTGGAAGAGATGGATGCTGGGGCTCAGCCACTTTCTCGTCTATTTCAGTTTTATTCGTTCCAAGGCCTCAGTCTTTGGGGTGATACCACTCACTTTTAAGGTGGGGCTTCTTTTATCCATTAAACACCCCCAGAAACACTCTCATCAGTACACCCCATGATGCGTCTCCTAGATAATTCCAAGTTCCAAAAGCTGACAAAGATTAACCACAAAGGATACTGCCAAGACTGGTGCTAATTGACCCCTGACAGAATCTAGACCCACCTGGGAGCAATGAGCAAGCAGGAGATGATTCTGGTTGCACTGACTGAGCTGGGGAGACCTGCCCACTGTGTTGAGGCTGTTTCCTAGCTGGGGCCGTGGTCTGTGTCGGTGAAGACCGAGTGCTGAGCTGTAGCATGTGTTGCATGCATCTGTTTCCTGGTTGTGGATGCGGGATGCGGTGTGACAGCTGCTTCAGTTGCCTGAACCTTTGACATCCCCACCAAGAGGGACTGAACCTCGAACTGTGCTCCAAAACAAACCTATTCTTATGTATTCTCTCTGTCTCTGTCTGTCTCTGTCTGTCTCTCTCTGTCTGTCTCTCTTTCTGTCTGTCTCTCTCTCTGTCTGTCTCTGTCTCTGTCTCTGTCTCTCTCTCTCTCTCTCTCTCTCTCTGTGGTGTGCCAGGGCATACTTTTGACCGAGAACATCCATTCTCTCCTTCTATTGTATGTATCCTGAGGATCAAACTTGCGGAGTCAGACTTGTCAGCAGGGTTTACCTGCTGGGCCATCTCACTGCCCTTAAGTTGCTGGAATCAGAGTATTTTATTATAGCAACAGGAAAAGACTTGGGGGACCCAAGTTTTAGACAGAAGTCTGGCCACACAGGCACCTCTGCCTGGCACACACCAAACTTCCAGACACCCCAGAAGGAAGGCAGGTGTTTGGCAGCCACCATGTTGTTTGCATTAGCAGCTTAGGCACAAGGAGTCATTCTCTTCCCCATACCCAAATTCCCAGGCGCTAGTCAAAGGCCACCCTTGCAAGGAGGCCTGTCTAAAGATAGCAGCCTCGGGCCTGCCGTGTTAAGTCATTTCTGCAAGAGGTGCTAAGAGGATCTGACACTTTTCTGTTGACTAAAACGAATCATTTCAGAGCTCAAGAGAAGACCAATTAAAGAAAGCATTTCCTTTTTTACACATTGGAATCACAGTTTGGCATTCTGACCTTAGCGACACACATCAGCACGGTTTACATGTTTTAATGCAGCTCAGCCTGCTGAAGAGATGTGGGCAGAGCCTCAGATGCTTTCTTGGATGCTGTGCCCTGTAGGGAAATGGGACACAGAGTGGGTGCCTATCAGGGAGAGAAGCCTTGAGAAATCCGTCAGCTGTCTTTATTGTCCCCTCTCCTCTCCTTCCCTTTCCTCACCTCCTCACCTCCTCTCCTTTTTTTCTCTTTCCTGTCCCCCTCCCTTCCCCTCATCTTTCTTTTCCTCCTTTTAAAAGTACCCATGGCCCAGCAAAGGGCTCCAAATATACAAGGAATTACGTAAACATTTGTGCCACAGATAAATAACATGACTGTCGATGTTTAAAATAATTTTATTTCAAAAGTATCATGGTTAATCTTAACTGTCAACTTGACTGGGTTTAGAATCACCTAAGAGACATATGTCTGGGCTGTCCATGAGGGTGCTTCCTGGAAGGTTTGACCGAGGTGGGAAGACCCATCGAGAACGTGAGTGGCACCCAACAGGCATCTTAGTAAATTCAATTTACATTGGGGGGAAAAATAAACCTAATGTGACTTGTGACAGATGCTCAATACAATTTGAAGGCTGCTATTACAGATACGGTGACAGAAACAGGCTTTAAACATTGTCACTGTGCCGTATGTAGGTAGGCTGGGAGTGAAGAGAAAATAGTTGTCATCCCTTGTTTTGTTTGCCTAAGCTAAAAAGAGAGGGAGAAGCCACAATACACACCTAGAAGCTGCCTGGATATGGGTGCAGCTGGGGGCTGGGAACCTCTGGGTCCACAGATCCAGACCTGGCTAAAGTAGACTTCTTCCCTATGACACTGTCCTGACTTGTCAGGACATAATTACCAGGAACTGTTGCTCAGATCACCTCTCAAGTTATCAGACCAGCCAATGGAAGGCTGGCACACTGGAATCTGAAAGGAAGCAATAAAAGAATTAGGAAAGGTTTTACGTTCTCTCCCTCTTCCTAAAATACATGGTTTTTAATTGTATGTTCATGAGTGTTTTGCTGGTGTGTATGTCTGTGTACCAAGTGCCTGCCTGGTGCTCTCAGAGGTCAGAAGAGGGTACCAGATCCCCTGGAACACAAGTTACAAGGGGTTGCAAGCCAACATGTGGGTGCTGGAGACCAAACCCAGCTCCTAAGAGCAGCCAGTGTTCCTAACCACTGAGCCATCTTTCCAATCCTATGTCCTTGTTTAACCCATGCTCTTGTAAGGAACCTCAATAAAGTCACTGAGGTTCACCAAAGCAGACTTGAGTGGAATCACCCCTTTGGGCTGTCCTCAGCCCAAATCACACCCCTTTCTGGGGTGAACTGATATTTGCTCTTGTTTCCACAGTAAAAATCACAAATGGGCGGTGGCTTTCACCTTGTCTTGTGCTTCGTTCCACTTTGTGAGCATGAGTCTGACCTTAGCAGCTCAGCAGAAGGTGTACCTGCCCCCAGCTCTCCCACCAGGCTGCAAGAGTTAGTCTTTCCTTGCTGACTCTAGGCCACACCCACTCTTCCCACCATGGCCAAATCAAGACGGTCCGTTCCACAAAAAATTCTCCTCACACACCGCTTCATCAACCCTGTGTTCATCTAGAGGACAACTGGACCTGGCAGGGAGCGCCTTGCTCCTTCTCACAGAGTGAGGCTCGGCTCTTCAGTCCAGTCAGGTTTCAGGACTGGGACACTTACAGCAAGACACCAGGAGTGACTTCTCACTGGACTTCCTGACTCAGAGGATTGAACAGAATTCTATCTTTGTTCCCATCCATGCCAAATGGCTCTTGTTTAATTAAGGAAATTAGCCCCTACAGATGAGATGAACTGGCTGGAATGAAGTGGAAACCTCTTGCCGGCTATTATTATGTCAACCACTGGCTTCAGATAGCCAACAAGGAAACGAAGTTTTCACTGGAGCAGAACATCAAGGCTTACCGTCTGGCATGGCAGGTCACAAACCGCTGCTGTGGGGTGGGACACTCCCAGCCTCCAGAATCGAAACTGTGTCACAGCGGGGTCAGACTCTTTGACCCCTGCTCCAGAGAGCTGAGGTCAAACACAAAGGGAAAGCCTGGGAGTCAGAAGGACACACTTCCTGAGTAACAAGTGGGGTGTCACTTGCTATCCCAGATGCCTGGCAGAGCATCTGTGGGGAGAGAGCAGAGGGAGATGACTGGCCATCAAGTCTGCCACTTTCCACCGCTGGTACAAAAAAAGGGAAACAGAAATGAGCAAGGTGTACTTTATCATCTGGGTACGTGTACCACAAGTTCTGAGTGGACGGACAGTAGTCGGGTACATGAGTAGTTGTTATAATAATAAGTTTCCCCAAGGAGACAGGCACTCCACTTTAGGGCACCCAGGATAGGCCAATGACTCCGACCATTTCTAGCTTGGTGAACCAAAGAGTTTATTGAGGTCGCTTAAGGAGTGTGGATAATCCCCCCAAAACTGAATCACTAAACCATCAAAGTCAACACGAATGATGATTTCCCTTGGCTGCGTATGTGGAGTCCCGTTCCCTTCAGGTAACCTTCTACTTGCTAAATATTCCATTAGCTGCTGAGATCACACGCAACTGGGACACAGCTGCACACAGCCCAGGCGAGGGCCACAGAAGGAGTGTCGTCTGGCATCTCAGGTGAGCGTCTGATGGCCATCTACATCCTCTTCTTTTACGAGAGAATGTCCACAGGTCCCACCTTGGGGTTTCTAGTGGGCAATCACTACCGTTCTGCCTACCACAGTGATTAATGGCAGGTATGCTCAGAAGACAGCTTTCCACGGAGAACTGCTTGGCATTTTGTGACCAGTGACTACTAAAGAAAAATTTTCTCGGTTTTCCCCAGTGTTGCCATGGAAGGTTTCGTGATGATAAACAAAATAAATGTGGTGGCTTTGTTTTTTGCTGAAACTCATGATGAAATATGCTTGCCAATAAAGCATTGTTAGGAGGTGAGCCTTCAAAAAGATGAATGACTTTCTCAGGAGACTGGATTATGTCTCCAGGAAATGGTTCGTACTCGAAGGAATAGGTTGCTATACTGTAGGCCAGCTCCTGGTCTCCTCTTGCTCTTCTGCACATACCTCACCCTCACAGATCCATCCTTCCATCCTTCGTGTGATAATGCAACATGGGGGTCTTGCCAAGTACAGCTTGAACATCCCAACCCCCAGAACTAGAAGCTAAAGTGAACCTCTTGTCTATGTAAATTGTTCGTTCTCGGGGGTTCTGTTACAGCCCCAGGAAAGACTGAGCTACTCACACAAACTATGTTAACTAAGTCAAGGATGAATTAAAGGTGTCTCAAGCTCACCTAGGGATGTTTACTTCTTTAGACGCCATTGATCCGTCTGTCTACAGCCATATATAGGTTAGTGTCAGGGATAAAAATGCATCATCCACCAATTTTGTTACTAGGAAAACACCATAAAGGGAATGACACAAGCTGAGACAGATACAATGGCATCTTCATTTCCTGATTATTGTCACTGTATATTTGTTACAGAAAACACACATGCTCAGGAATACATGAAGCCTAAATTTCAAATGCGTATGTATGTATGTATGTATGTATGTATGTATGTATGTATGTATGGTTTTTGAGACAGGGTTTCTCTGTGTAACAGCTCTAGCTGTCCTGGAACTCACTCAGTAGTTCAGGCTGGCCTCGAACCCTCAGAGATCCCTGTCTTTGCCTCCCAAGTGTTGTGATTAAAGGCGTGTGTCACCACTACCCAGATAACTGCTTATTTTAAATTCTTAAACTTTGCCTACCTTGTAAATGCTTATTTTATACTTGGGGGAGGTTTGGAAGATGGTTCAGTGCGAAAGGTGCTCGCTGTGAAAACACAAGGACCTGAGCTCAGATCCTCGGCACACCCACAAAGTCAAGCACAGTGGCATGTTTTTGTGCCTCCAGTGAAGGAGGCAGAGACAGATGGATCTCTGAAGCTTGTGGACCAGTTAGTCTGCTAAAGAGTGAGCTCCGGACTCAGTAAGAGACCCTGTCTCAAAAAATAAGGTGGAGCACAATAGAGGAAGATGCCTGATTTTGATCTTTGGCCTTCATATATGTATATATGGAAGGTGTACTTGAACACACCACATTACATGAAAGGCCTCCATACTTTCTCTGCATGCTAATTTTTAGCCTGTTCCACCTTAAATTTCACTAATGATACATTAGACTGAAAAAGGAAGCAATTCAGTTTTAAGGAAACAGTTCAGTGTCCTAACTAGAAAAAAAAAAGTTTAAAGGAAAAGAGGTGTTTATGATTTTGGATATCTCATGACTTGTTCTTATAAACCTTATGGTTTCTAACTGGATGGTAAAACCCTATTGCTAAAGATATCACAAACTTTAGAGAAGTCAACCTAGAAGTCACCGAGCAGGGAGATTCCTCCCACTCCTGGGATGGTTTCCACAGTGACGGAAGGTGCTCTGAAGACCACTGGGAGAGAAAAGACATCAGTCATTTTATCCAGGACTGGGCCTTGCATGCTACAACACCAACTCACCAGGCGTGATGTGCTCGCTAGTGTAATAATGGCGTGATTGTTACTGGGGTGACCAACACTTTCTGATTGAATTTGAGGCCTGCCACAAAGAGGCGAATTCATGTCTGACTCGGCAAACCTTGTCAGACGCTCGTGACTAAAGAAGTCTTGGGAAGTAGGGGATAGTTCACTACTGTTGTTTTGCTAAATGGCCATGCTGTCAAACTGCCTTCTAAGTATTTCTATTTATACCCATAGATAAATGATGTTTGTCATCCTTGGCCAGAGAAGCTGTTTTTAGCAGTGGGCAGTGGTTAATGTAGTGACTCAGAACCAGTCAGAGTGTTAAGAATAAATGACTGTGGATGCTTACCCCTTAATGCAACATCTGTATCAGCCAGCCCCACCCACACAGACTCAGGGAGGATAGAGGAAGAAGGAGCAGAAAGAACAGAAGAGCCGGGAGGACGGGGAGGAGCTCTGGGGAGGAACACTGTGAAGTGCTGGCCTCTGGAAACAGTAAGTGCTGTTACACTTGCGAACTCACAGCAGCTGTGGTGGCCTGCACCAGCCAGTCAACATTCCAGATGGATAGAGAAGGGGTTCATGAGGCAGCCTCACCCCACGCTGAGGAACCATTTGCAGTTTATGGCTGTCCTGGAGGGAGAGTCATTTTTCCTTGGGGGTGTAGTCACAGATAGGTCGCCTGCTGCCCTCTGGATATATTCATACACATCTAGGCAACATTGCTTAAACTCGGGGTTTTTTGTTTAAGAGGACATGAATTTAGGAGGCAGATGCGTAGAGGAGCTGAGGTTGGGGGACCTGGAGGGCAGAAAGAGGGGAGTGGATATGGTCTGAACACACAGAATGCACATATAATGTTCTCAAACACGTTAACATGGAGAGACAACTGAACACTGGCATGTGCAAATGAATCCCAGCTCTCTGCTCTTGACGGCGGGTGCGATGTGTCCAACTACTTCAAGCTCGTGCTGCTGTGACTTCCCCACCATGTGGGAGATTGAATTTTAGCCAGAAAAAGCCACTTGTCCCTAATTTTAAAAAAAGCCGTGATTTTACGTCCTTCTAAACCCTATATGACAACAATAACAATAGTCTAGCCTCTTCTGTACCAAGTAGCCCTTGATTGACCTCTTCCCTTCAGCATTCCATGCCGGCATAAAAACCACAGCACCTGCAGTGTGTCATTGTTCTTATTAAGGCAGGGTGACCTCGAAGTCACTACATACGTACATAGCCCAGGTGATTATCCGGCTTCAGCCTCCAGGGTGTGGGGATTTACAGGTGTGAGACACTAAACCCTGCTTAGTATTATGTAAAAAATCTCCAAAGGTTAAACTAGAGCTGAGAGATGTTCCCCCTCCCACCCCAAAGCTGCCAACAGTGACGGGGAACCTTAAAGTCATAGTTATGAAAGACGGGAGAGCCTGAGGAGGGGCGAGTCTTACATGAAAGGGTCCTGGGGCTGGGAAGATAGCTAAGCAGTGAGGGGTTCTTGCTGCCTTTCCGGAGGACCTGAGTTCCCTTCCCAGGATCCACATCAGGTGACTTGCAACTGCCTGTATCTTTGCCAGCTCCAAGGAATGGGACACCCTCTTTTGGCCTCCAAGGGTACCCACCGCATGGAAGTGTTCATATACACAGACATAGACATATATACATAAGTATAAAAAATATATGCAAATACTTTGGTTCCCCCCACCCCCACCCCCCAATGCATTCATAGCAATTACCCAACCTGTCAGCCCAGGTCCACTCGAGGCTCGCAGTCTGACCTTGGAAGCAGAACTGGCTTGCAGCTGTGCCCTGAAGGCTCTAATCAAGTACAGGCTGGCTCTCTTCTTGTCCTCTCAGGACCCAGCAATTAGAGAGCATTGTTAACACCTTGATTTGGTCAAAATGTTTGCACAGGACTGGGGCCCCCTGAAGAGTCTCGAGCAATTTCGAATAGCCCCGGAGAGTACTCGAGGGAAATACTTAAGTTCCTTCCCAGAACTCTGTGCTCTGCACCTTCGAGTCTCCCCTCAAAATTACAAAGAAAGACTAAGTGAGACAGGAAGTAACATTTGAGCAAGCCCGCAAAGCAGAAATCAGGGTCCACTTTCCGTGGGCGATCTGGAAGATAGAATCATGTCAAAACAGCAAGAAAATAGTGTCCTCAGTGAACGTGGGGGAGCAAACCCTCTTGTTATATCAGAAAACTTGCAGCAAGGGTAGTGGTCGTAGGCTTTGGAGCTGTGGCTGCTGTTGGCAGAAGGTGCACAGCTGGAGCCCGCACCTGTTTCCCATCCCAGGGTCCCGTAACGTGCTCACCAGGCTGGAATTGAAAGCGTTCCTCAAAGCAACTCGTGCATGCAAATAGCCTTATCTTTTAATGCTCTGTATATCTTTCTTTCTAAATGTTTATTTCTCACGATAAACACAGACGAGTCTAACAGGCCTGGAGGAAAGTGTTGTAAGAGCTGAGATAGGTCAATGCAACCGAATCCTGCAACTGTTTCATTTTCCTTCCCAGACAGGGTCTCATTGGCAGCCTAGGCTTTTCTATGTAGCTCAGGCTGGCCTCAAATTGCCAGTCCTCCTGCCTCCGCCTCCCAAGGGCTGGGATTACAGGCATGGACCACATGCACAGCTTAAGGTCTGGGGCGTTGGTAAGTGTAACCAAGAAATCTTATCTATTCCGACTTAAAGTTTTAAATTAGGTAGTTGAGCAAACTTCCATGACTATACCACGTTACTAAGGCCCTTGCCTGCCCCCCCTCTGCCACAGGCTGACATGGAAGAAAGTAGCTGTTTTGTGGAGACATTGTTCTATGTGTTCTTGTCACATTCCTTTGGGACAGAGTCCAGACTGAGCGTAAAGAGGTGTGGAGATAGTCCACGGACAACACTGGGTTCCGGTTCTCTTCAAAGCTTCTCAAGACAAAAGAGAACAAGTTCTCATCTAAGATGTGGCCAGGACAACTGTGTGTTCAAAGGGGAGCTGGCCCAAGTGACACCGCCTGTGAGTTAAGTGTTAAACTACCACAGGTTCCCAGAGATGCTCATCTGATGCTGCCCCACCCCCAACATAAGTTGCCCTTGAACTCAATAAGTAGCTGAGGGTGATTTTGAACTCCTGATACTGCTGCCTCTATCTTAAGAATGTTGGAATCTTGGGCTACTGTGTCGCATTTACAGGGTGGCCTCAATCAAGGTTTCTACTGCTGTGTTACAATACCAGGACTAAAAGCAACCAGGAAAGGAAAGGGTTTATTTCCGTTTATTTTCAACTCTCAGGTTGCAGTCCAGTCCCTGAGGTAAAGCAAATGCAGAGACAACAGAGGGGTGCTGCTTGCAGGCTGGCTCCTGCTGGCTGCCAAGGGGTGGCAGCCCCCTACCCCAACCCAGAACTTGGTCTGGGTTCTCCCACATCCAACATTAATCAAGCAAATGCTCTAGAGACTTGCCTACAGGCAATCTTATGAGTGCATTTTCTCAAGTGTGGTTTCCTTTTCTCTGATAATTCTAGCTTGTGTTAAGTTAAAAAACAAAACAAAACAGGGTGCTGGGGACTGAACCCAGGACTCAATGTAAGCTAGGCAAATAACTCTACCAACTGAGCTCTATATACCCTCAGCCTCACACCCCGTGTTCTCTTGCTACTGTCACATCTTGGCCAAAGCAAAGGGGAAGAAGCAACCCCAGCACTGAGGAAGGACAAAGACCACAGAGAAAACATGGATGCTCATTCGTCATCTCTGTGGTAGAGTTTTTGTTGTTGTTGTCTTTTTTAAAAAAAAAAATAAGCTAAACAGAACCCATGACTCTGACCTTGGTCCTTGTCCAGTGATGGGTGATATTAAAGGAAGAGAACATAGACACAGACAGACATGAGAGAGAATGCCTTGGGAAGATGGAGACAGACTGAACAATGTGTGGACCAGTCAATGGATGCCAACACCTGGCAACAACAGCCAGAAGACAATCCTGAAACGGATTTTCTTTCAGAGCCCCTGGTAGAAACAAGCCCCGCCAACACCCTCTTCTTGGCCCTCCATCCTCCAGTGCTGGGAGAGGAGTTTCTGTTATTGGAAGCCATCCAGCTTGTTCTGTCTTATTATGCAGCTGCAGGTAATGAATCCACCCTGTCCTGTAGCAAGGCAGAGGCCAGGCTCTTGCTACGTCCCTCTCTTCCTGTAGAACAGCAGCCGCAAGGAAGAGACAAAAGGAGTTCTCTTTGATGCTTAAAGATCAAAGAGCGGAATTTGGGCACTGACATTTGTCCGTAGGTCACAAGTCGCTGGGACACTATTTATTGAGCTTGTGCTTTATGCCTGGCCACAAAGTTGCCCAGATCTCATGGAAGAGCAGATGAGGGCTAGGGTTCAGTAACTTGCCTGGGGCACAGCAGGCCAAGCTTGGGTAGAGACGCCAGCTCCTTCCACTGACAACTGCTCTCTTCTCATCATTTGAGGTGCGTGTATGTACGCATGTGCATGTGTGTATGCATGCATGCATTGCATGTGTGTACATTCCTTTGTGTGTGTATGCACGCGTGAATGTGCATGCACATGTGCAATCCTCTGCACATGTGTATGCATACATGAATGTACATGCATGTGTTCATTCCTCTGTGTGCATATGCATGCATACATGTGCGTGCACATGTGTTTATTCCTTTGTGTGTATGCATGCATGAATGTGCATGCATATATTCATTCCTCTGTGTATGTGTGTATGCATGTATGTGTGTGTGCATGTATGTGTGTGTGCATTCCTCTGTGTGTGCGTTTCAGGTAAGGTGTGACCATGCATAGCATGTGTGTGGAAGCTGCAGAAGCATGACTTTTTAAAAGGGAATTTCAGAGAAAACAGAAAAATTGTAAAGAAAATGAGGAATCAGATCTGAAATAAGGAAGGCTCAGAGAGCTATGGTGACATTTTTACATGTCTTTGTTTGAGTGACATTTTAAAGCTCACCCAATACATTTTCTGTGAGATGTGAATGATTTCACTCTAACACTTAAAATTAATGAACCAAAAGGCTACCTGGGCAGTAAACAAGTGTAGTGCAAAATATCTGACATGCTGAACCCCGTGGGATGCTCAGCCTGCACGGTAGGTGGCCTTTAGACTCTCACCAAACCCCTAATGTATTTCAAAAGAGCAATCAACTTGATCCACGCTTGAAGGTGCTTCTGAACCCAATTGTGTTTGCCTGCCAAATGCAGCCAAGGAGCCAAAACCTTATGTAGAGATACAGAGCTTTTAAGGTTTGGGCTTCAAAACCATCCCTCTTCCACAGTGAAAACCAGCCATAGTTTGTCTCTGCCATGCATATGCACACAGTACCCTCTGTGTATTTAATTTGTCTGCATTTAATGTCCTGTGCACCCAACTACAGGTGTACCCTGGCTCTGTCTGAGCCATTTCTAATCTAGAGCAGTGAGGTTTCCTGGAATTTAGCTCTCAGGGAAACCCTGAGCTTTCCTGAATGGTGCCTTTGGCTGCACTGCAATCCCAGGCTGAACTCGAACTGTGGAGGACTCACAGAGCTTGTTGGCAGAGTTGCTCCTAGTATCATCTGGAGCAATCATGTGGTAGAATCTGTGGGCTCTTTCCCCCTTATCCATGTCCTCTTCATGCTCAGTAGACTGCTGGACTACATTTCCCAGGCTCCTGTGCAGCTTGGTACAGTCATATCACTGAGTTCTAGCCAAGGGAGTGCAGATGCACGTGACATATGCTATTGTGGGCCACAGTTTTTAAGACTTGTTTCCCTTTGTTTTATTTTCTTTTTGCTAGCGGTTCTGGCAGGCATGTCAGCCTGTGGTTGGTGGGCTACGTGCAGCCAAGGACAGCTATGACTATGGCCAAACACAAAACTGTAGATAGGAGCCCGCAAGATGGACCCGTAATTAAAGTACTTGTTGGGTAAACTGAAAGACGTGAGTTTGATTCCTGGACTGCACAGTGAAAGGAGAGAAGCAACGCAGGCAGGCACACTCCCCATGTGTGTTTGTGTGTGTGTGTGTGTGTGTGTGTGTGTCCATCTCTGTCTCTCTCTCTCTCGCTGACTCTCTCACACACACAAACTTGCTCACTAGAGTAAATAATAAAATGTAAAATCCTACCAACATTGTAAAATTAGTTAAAACATTGCATATATAATGTTTTAACTAGTGTGTGTGTGTTTGTGTGTGTGTGTGTGTGTGTGTGTGTAATCTTGCAGATCAAATGTAATCTCTCAGGTACTACCTGCCTGCCTGCCTGCCTGCTGCCATGCTCCCCACCAAGATGATAATGGACTAATCCTACAGCCCCCAGTAAAATGCTTTTTTTTTTAATGCATTGCCTTGGTCGTGGTGTCTCTTCACAGCAGTAAAACAGTAACTAAGACAGAAGTCTGTATGCTAACATCTAATTGTGATGGGTGGATTTATTTTATCTGACAAAGAATAACCAATCTAAATACAGATGAACTCCCAATGAGTTGTCTAGTTTGTAAGAGACGTACTAATCACATGGAGGGGGGCGGAGGGGGATGCCGGGCAAATTGCCTTTTCTCTTATTGGAAATTAGAAAACTTAGAGCTTTTTGGGTGAACGCTAGGTTAGTCTGGCATATTAGATAAAAAGGCAGGGGCTGGAACTTCCGCAGGTCACCCCAGCTTTCTGCTACACTAACTGAATAGCCATGTTCTGTGAGAAAATGGCTGCTCCATACCACATAGAGTTACATGTGTGAGCTCTCCGTTGCCACAGCCCCAGCAAAGCTTAGGTCTAACCTGTCTCATGTGGACTTTAGCAGATTATTCTTCTGCACTTCCTTCTTCTAGCCCCTCCTTCCCTCACATTGTCGCCCAGTGCTTCACTCTGAAGGAAACCTTACCTGAGCTTGACTTTCTGGAAAAACCCTCTGGAGATTCCATTTCTCCTAAGTAGCTTTGACGTATGATGGGATAATAATGAAAAACCTTGTCAGGTTGTCAGATAGGTCAGTGGGGAACATGCATGCTGAGCAAGCATGAGGATCCAGCTTTGGGTTCCCAGCACCCATATAAAGAAGCTGGGCATATGTCGTTAGAGGGTAGGATAGATGCATGGGCTTGGGAGTGTTCTTTTGCTGGCTAGCCAGTCTAGCTGAAGTGGTAAACTCCAGATTTTGTGAGAGAGCTTGTCTAAACTTGTAAGGCCCCATTGCTGATGACAATACCTACATGACTCCCCGACCACGGAGAAGTCAAGCCATCCAAGCACCGGGCTTCCAGGTGTGTGCTCACTATGTCACTTTTGCTCGCTGTCACACTCTAGAGTTTGGAGAGATTAATCAAGTTCATAAGTATTCTTGAATGTGTTGTAAAATCACTTAAGCTACTAACGCATTAGGTTTTGTTTCCCCCACCTCCTCTTTCCTGTAAATATTTACAAGCAGGATGATGTGGAAGGAGCCTTCACTAGCCAGTGAGAGCCAGGTAGCAGCTTCATTAGATTTTGTAAGACCTCATTTTCACTGGTGTTCCATTCTGAGAACAAAACTGACTGCTTCCCCCACACCTTTATGAGAATTGATTGCAGTCCACAAGGGAAGTGATCTGCATATTCATAAGTGAGAAACATACACTGAAAACTCAAGCTCATATTTTGAAACCATAGTCATCATGCAATTTAAAGACAAGGGCCATAAGCATGGTGAGTTATGTGTACAGGAACAAAAGAGATTAAAAACTATATTTTAAAAGAAATGGAGTCATGATATTTGTTAAAAAATAGAGAACCAGGGATATTTTTATGTTACTGTGTTGTTTGTTTATTCCCTTATTTATTATCTTTCTTTCATGTGTATGAATGTTTTGCCTGATGTATGTCTGTGTACCGTGAATGTGCAAGGGCCTTGGAGGCCAGAAGAAGACATAGATCCCTTGGAACTAGAGTTCTGAAATCACAGACAGCTGTGAACCACCATGCGGGTGCTGGAAATTGAAATTGGGTCCTCCGGAAGATTGGCCAGTGCATTTAACTGCTGTGCCATCTCTAGTCTCCTAATTTTAGAATCAAACTCTATTGATACCAGGTACCTGGGCTGGTCTTTCATATTTTTTGGTTGTTTGTTTATCCTGGTCTCATCTCATTTTGATAGTGCCTCTAATATGGTTGTAGCTTAGTACCCGAGGTTGTCTGGAAGTCTCAGAGGGCCCTTGAGGGGTGACAATTTGTTACAGAGTCCCTCTCTGAAGGTGATCAAGAGACTTTCACAGAGTACAATCTACCGGGGTCACAGGAGTGGTTACAGTATGAAGAAAAACCTTCCTCTCAGGCTCAAGTGTTTGAATACTTATTCCCCAGCTGGTTCTGCTGTTTTGGAAGTTGTAGAGCCTTTGGGACAGGGGCCATGGAAGGGGCCCCTAGTCATTGCTCACCTCATCCCTGTTACTAAATCCCTGACAGGAATGACTAGTGAGAGAAAAGATTAGCATCACCCACAGTTTGTCCTGTTAACCACAGAGGTCGTTTTCTGGAATCCCGGCTGCCCTACACTCCTGAGGAAGATGGGCATTCTGATGAGAGTCTAGCTGGGATCTGGAAGCTTATGCTTTATTGGCCACCAGGGACTTAGAACAGAGAAACACATGGGCACATGGGTAGTCCTGGCAGGCTTCTTTCCAGTTGTTGGAAGGAGACAGCCGAGCTAGGATCTGGGGGGTGGAGGGGGGTGGGAGGAGACAAGCCCTTCAGCTCTGTGGACGATAGCCGAGCAGCTGGAAGGGTGCCAGGCCATCAGTGAGCATCAGTTGCAGTTGGTCACATTTACTCATGTGCTAGCTGGTGGCTGCCTGGATTCTCCCTTGGGATTCTGGAATCTCAGGTGGGTGTTTAATTTATCAGCAGTTGTTGTGTTAAAAACTTTGTTTCACAAACAGTGATGGCTTCTCTCCTGCTCTAGACCAGAGGTAAACAAGTGTCTCATCTCAATCACTGGGACCTGTAGCTCCCTTTAGGTGGGTCCATTTCTATAACATACAAATGACTTCTAACTACATAGTTAAACTTGATGGGTGTTAAGCATTTGAAAGATCCCAGAACTGGGTGGATTTTTACTGTTTTTATGTTTTTAGGACTTTTGTTCTTATGCATATATTCAATTATATCCAGTTTACTAGTGAATTCCTTACACGGTTTTGTCCGACTTTAGCTGATAACTTTACGGACTCATTCTAGGAACAAATTCTGCTGAGTCAGAAACATCTGTGCTGACGTTGACTTCTTTCTGTTTTCCTTTGCTGGTAAAATAAATAAGTCAATAAAAACAGAGATGATTACATAACAGCATTAGACAGGAATGTGGGTTTGAGCGATATGACCGGAGTAGTCAGGAGTGAATACTCCCACCTGAACAGGTCGGCACCGCAGCCAGCTGGTATGGCCACAGGATGTTTACCAAAGCCACATGGGCCTCTCTGCGACAGGCCTTGGTTCTCTATGATGGCTCCTGCTTTACCCTCACGCCTCTCAGGAGACTCTGATAGGCACCTCAGGGCCTCCTCACCTGGCCAGTCATGCCAATCGTATTGAGTGCCCGAGACATTGTCTCTAGGGTGCTGGGCAACCTTGGGTGATAATTAATGACTCAGTGGGCCCGCCAATTACCTGGCTGCCTCTCCGATTTTGCTAGACAGTTATGACACAGTCATGCTATTGTTTAATTTCTGTTATCCTAAAAATTGGCTTAATCATCAATTTCTCTTGGAAATACAGGCTGAACCTGAGAGGGCATATCACTATGCATGGTAGCAGCATCTGCGTATGCTGGGGTGGCTGTGATATGTGAGGTGGTACAGTCTTTAGGAGCACAGTTGTACATGATTGAATATTTAGCGGTTGAGACACAGCCACCTCACAGATGGAGCAGCAAGCCCTTCTATGATTATAGATTGAAGAGTTACTGAGATCTGGTTGCTGGTCATGGGTTTGCATCACAAGAACTAAGAATCTCTCTCTCTCTCTCTCTCTCTCTCTCTCTCTCTCTCTCTCTC
>NC_022018.1:49100102-49110241 GCF_000317375.1 Microtus ochrogaster | reverse complement strand
CACGGGAGGGTGGGTTTAGGTTGGGGAAGAATTTTAAATTGAGGAAAATGTTACTTTATCAGTCTATTCTTGCCCATAAGTTTCTATTTATTATTTTAGAAAGCTGTCATTTCCAAAAATAAATGCAAAGGAGACAGGCAAATCACAGCCCACGTAGGGCAATAGTGAGTTCTTTTTCAGCAACAAGTCATGATGTGTAGTAAGGCCTACTGTTTATAATGGATTTTTCTATCCAAGAGGAAAAAGCCGTTTGCAGACATGATCTCATTTGGTTTACAGCAGTCTATAAGATAAGACTGAAGCTGGAGTATTTATGTAACAGATAATGAGGTCATGAAATTGACACCTCCACAGTAAGTCGCTGTATTGCATTCACATGAAGCCAGGGCTCCTGCATAACTCCAGCTGAGTTCGTATTTGGATAACTAAGGAGGCAAGCGGTTGAACGTCAAACTGTATCAGGTGCCTTCTTAAATTCTAACAATTCGATGTGAGCAGGCCGGGAGTAATACTCTTTGTGCAGCAAATGCTTGAGCCCTGAGAATATCACTCTCCTGTGTATCGAAGAATATGTAAAGAAAACAAAATTGAAAATGTCACGCCATCTCTTTTTTTTTATCCTAGGGAGCTGGACGGGCTCTAACCATGAGAGTGTTGCCATTCATCTTTCCTATTTCATTCTTAGAAGGTGTTCACTGGGCATCTGTTACTTACGTCCCATGCTGGGTCACAGTGCTGAAGCTAGGAAACCTTTAGAGTTATGATAAACCTTTAGAGATATAATACCATGGGGTGATACAGTCCTTAGAAGCGCACTTGCACATGACTGAAACATGTAGTTACTGATGGAAATATTATTCCACATTCATGTCTGTGCAGGATTGTACACAGACAGAAAACAACAGTCCACAGCAAGAGGCATTTAAATGGCCTAATTACCATAGACAGGTCACTTCAAAATTCAACTTTTCCTCACCAACTCAAGAGATGCTTTTATGTGTTTGGAATTTAGGAGAAAGGGGTGGACCCTTTTATATAAAAAGTTCTCAATATAAAATTGATACATGCTTGAATGCGTGACTTCAGCTATATTCACATTTAAAAGAGAAGCAGCCGTCTGGCATGCACCTAATCCTTTTAATTTCATTGTATTCTTTTACACACTCTTATGCAACAATTATAAATTGCCAGGTGTTAGGTAAGATAGTAACACTCTAAAGAGGAGCATGGCAAAGTGTGAGCCTTTATGGAACTGGTAGAAGGGAAAGGGAGAGCCTGTGTTGACCTCACGGCCGCGAGCTAACTAGACACGCAGGATGGGTTTACTAGAGAAGAGCAGGGCTGCCAGAGAAGGGGTGTGGTGTTGTGGAATATTATTTTAACTAGGAGAAGATGGGCTACATTTGTTTATACTGCAAAAATATTACTTTAACTGTATAAAAGTGTGTTACATTTGTTTATGCTGCATCTGCTCAGTGATGTAAAGATGTGTTGCTGTTTCACCTTGCCCGTTTAATGAACCCGATTGGTCTAATAAAAAAGCTGAATGGCCAGTAGCCAGGCAGGAGAGGGATAGGGCAGGGCTGGTGGGCAGAGAGAATAAACAGGAGAGAGAGGAGGACAAAGGAAAAGGAGAGGGACACATATGGGGTCAGAAGCCAGGTAGCCGCCAGCCCCATCTGACACAAGAAGCGGTGACAGTTAGAGATACAGAAGGAAGGAAAGGTAAAAAGCCCCAAGGCAAAACATGAGAAAAAGATCCAGTTATAAGCGCTAGTGGGACAAGCATAAGACTGAGTATTCATAACTAACGAGTCTCTGTGTCGTGATTTGGGAGCTGGTTGCTGGCCAAAAAGAAAGCCTTCTATAATGGGGTTCTGGAAAAAGGGTTTCCATAAAATCCATGGCTCACCTCTGATGTTCCTGATGTAGTTTGAATGTGGAATGTCCCCAACAGGCTCATGTGTTTGAACACTCAGACTCTGGCTGTTTTAAGAGGCTTTTAGAACCTTCAGGACATAGGTCCTTACTGCCTAATGTAGGTCCCTAGGGGAGGCCTAGAGTGTAACAGCCCAGTCCCATGTCCTAAACCTGGGTTCTCTGCTTCATGTTTAGCCCCCACCATGTAACCAGCTGCCTCATGCTTTGACGAGGCCATGAGCCAAGTTGTCATGCTTACAACACCACCATGATGAACTGTTTCCTGGGAACTGTGAATCCAACTCTCCTCCCATAAGTAGTTTCTGTCAGATAGTCTGTCACAGAAATGAGAAAGGCACTAATATACTCCTTTAGCAACCACTCACTATGCCTGAGGATGCTTGGGACACAATCCCAGCAGATCCTAGGCTCTTGTGCTACAACGCAGTCTCCCGACACCCTCTGCAGTTTTCACGGGAGAAACCGGCAAGCCGCAAACAGGTGAAATCATTTTTAATGGTTCATCATCATCATCATCCTGACTACAGTTTCCCCTCCCTCCTCTCTTCCCAGTCCCTCCCCCCCCACTTCCCTGATGCCCTCCCCTATCCACTCCTCCTCTGTTTCTATTAAGAAAACGGCAGACCTTCCATGGGTATCAACCAAACACATCACATCAACTTATAGTAAGACTAGATACCTCCCCTTGTATTAAGGCCGGGCAAGATGACCCAGTATGAGGAATAGGATCAGCAAAAAAATCCAGACAGTGGTATCTCATGGCCCTGTTTATGTAACAGCAGCAGGTAGAACCCTCTCCCACCCATTCTGCCTGAACCTAAAAGTCTTGGCACCTTCTCCTTGACCCATGCTCCAGTAGAAACCCCCTCACCCATGATCATGCAAGAAACTCCAATTAAACTAACTAAACAATTAATTAACTAATTAAACACATAAAAAATATGAAAATAATGGAAGGTTTTTGGAAAGTAGGGGTTCAACATGGTAGGGGGAGTGAGAGAAGGTAATAGAGGTGAAAATGACTTAAAATACATCATAAACATGTCAGAGAGTGTGAAAGAGTAATAAAAAGAATTTCTTTTCCTAATTAGGGGATTTTTATAAGGAGTTCCATCAGTCCACCCAACTGGCTAATCGATCCAATAAATGTGGGAATGCCTTTAGTCTCTCTTTAGTTGGGAATAAATAGGGCAGCCCTAAAGTCTTTTTTCTGATATGCCAGGCTGGGAAAGATTTGCAAAGAAGCCCTTGCATGCACTGCAGCACAGCCTTGCCAGGGCTGCCTGGAACTCAGAAGAAGCGGTGAAGGTGAGTGCTGACTTACATTTCTCCAACACCCCCATTCTCAGCACATCGAGAGGCCAGTCAAGTAATAGTAACTAATTTGACTTTGCTGGTGTTTCCACTGTGCCCAAGAGTTCTATAGGATGCAGGTTCTCACTTCAGGTGACCCGGCAACCAAGACAGCCCCAAACAGATGGCTGGTGCTGAGTAAATAATAAATAGTTGAAAAATAAACAGAGAAAGGACTGAGTGAATTTGGAAACCAAATTGCAGTATTAAATTTTTCATTAGAAAAAAAAAAAGCACCGAGTGTACCTTTCCCAGAGCGCATCAGTGGACACATTATCTTTAAAGAATCCAGTACAAAGTGAAGTCATTCCTTTCACATCTCAATCTCTTCACAGAGACATTAAGTGACTGAGCAGAATAAACACAGTGTATACGGTGAGAAACAGCAGAGACCCCGGTAGTCAGGTCCAGACTTCATGATCTACTTTTGCATAGCTCATTCATTTGAACTTTGTTAAACTAGAAATAGAAAAGCCCAAAGAAACTGAGTTTATCTGATCTTCCTCTGGGTTCTCAGCTCTCGGTATATGATGGATGCTTGATTATCCAGAGTTAAATTGGGCAAGGAATAAACAAATCCCAGGTAAAATTATTTTCCTTTTACTCAATTAATGAATTCCTCATCAACTTTTGCTAGAGCTGGTAATTGTTAAATTGATTTCTTTGAGTTCATTTCTCAGCTCCGAGGATAATGAGGTCAAAAATAGGCCAGAGAAAATCAGAGCAGGAAAGTAAAACCCATCAGAGTCTGGATGTAGACAACCATTGTACCAGGGGATCAGGGAGTTCATAAAAACATCTCTGTGTTAGGCTGAATGGCGTCCCTCCCATAGAGCCATGTGTCACTTTCTCATGGCTGTGACAAAATGCCTCACCAAAATCATAATAATAACGATAACAATAACACTCAAGGAAGGGTTGGTTTGGGTCCACAGTTTGAGGGTACAGCCCACCACAGCAGGGAGGCCATGGTGGTAGAGGGTCAAATGGCTGGCCCTATTGTGTTCACAGCCAAGAGGTAGAGAGAGGTGGATTCTGGTACTGTTTACTTCTTTTTAAATTCAGTCTAGGGCCCCAGCTTAGGAGATAGTGCTCTCCACATTCAGGGTGGATCTTCACTCTGCAGCTAAAGCTCTTTGAAACCACCTTTACAGACATGCACGGTGGTATGTCTCCACTATCCCAAGTTAACAATCAAGATTAGCCACTACACATATAGCCCCAATCCGAGACTATATGTGCGTAGCAAAAGAGGCAGGGGTGGGGGCCTTTGTGAGTGAAATTGGGGATCTTAAGAAAGAAAAGGGTCTTGGAGTATTCAAGTGAACCCTAAATGTACTTATCTGCACGTTTTTATGAGGGAGACAGAAGGGGAGTTGTCACAGAGCGGGGGAGGAAGCGGGATGACACAGCAGAGGAGATCTGAAGATGCTGGTCATCTCTCTCTCCCCTCCCCGTATATGCATGCACTCTCAGATACTACTCCAGTACAAAACCTCATGCTAGCTCTCTCTCCCTCAAATTCCCCCATTGCATCTTTAACCTTTAATGGGATGGTCTTTGGAAGTGAAGCCTTTGGAGATCATTAGGCTATGATGAGATGATGGGTTTAGGATCTTCACTGAGAACAGGAAGAAAATGCTAGGGCTTGCTTGATTTTGCCCTGGTCATGCTCTCTCCTTCCAGGTGTGGCTCAGTCAGGAAGGCCATGTGTGCGTGCAGCAAGGAGATGGCGGCCTAGAAGCTGGAGAGCAGGGCACTCCTGTGGAGAACCAAGATGACAGCTACTTTGTTACCTGGCGACTTCAGAACTGCGACAAAAAGTAATGTCTTTTGTTTAAGTCACTCTCTTGGTGATATTCTGTTACAACAGCCGGCATGTAGGGAAACCCCTGCGACATTGGAGGATGAATGGTTATAGCCTCAAAGAGGGGACGGGTGGCTTTCCCAACATGGTAAGGAGATCTATGCCCTGAGACTGCCTGTATCCCAGGTAAACGTCAAGGCTCAGGGAGCGATGGAGATATGGAGGTGAAGGATGACATAAAGTCACACTAGGCCTGGTGTGCCCAGCAAAGGTCCCAAGACATGGTCTTTACTCTTGACTAGAAAATGCAAAGCCACCATGTGGTTACTCAGACATCCATGCCATAGGTCTCAGTGGGAAGTGTGACTGGCTGGCACACACAGGCCTGGGTTCCGTTTTCTGTGACTGTCACAGCGTCCTGCATTACCAGAGACGAGGCAAGCAGATATTCATTGTCTATAGGGAATATTCCAACGTCATGATGGGTTGAGAGTCTTGGGATCTGGATTAAGTTATTTTAAGGAAAGAACAACATTTTTGTTTGCTTTTTAAGACAGAGTCTCAAATATTCTAGGCTGACCTCAAACTTGGTATGTAGTTGAGGACGGCCTTGAACTCCTGTTCTTTCTGCCTTCACTTCCCAAGTTATTCGGATTACATGCATGTGCCTCCATACCCAGCTTGGAATAGTGTTTCATTATTATTATAATATTCAGTTTGGGATATAGATTTCTCCCTGTATTCTGATTCCTTTGACAACCTTGTGCTGTCCAAAGCCACCCCAGAACTTGTGGGTTTTGATCTAAGTGGATACCTAGCTCCTCCACAAACCTGAGACAGCGCACAATAATCTCTTCTCGGCAAAGAATCCACCTTGCTGCTGCTACTCAGAGCGGTCTCCCACTTACACACCAGTGTTTTTAATCTTCTTGCTGCAGTCAGTACTGTTTGCCTACTATACTGCAATGTTCAGCGCATGTCCCTCAGCTGATCGTGATTCTGAACTGCAGAGGCTGGCTGTGTGACTGGAGATTTTATGGCAAAAGCCTGGGCTCTGGCGGTTCTAAGCAGACTAGGCGAGGATGTTGGTCCTGATAGTCACATTAGAGAGTCAAGTCAGGGCAAAAAGCAGACAATGGAGATTTATCTGATGTGGCCTCGTTTGGAAGAAGAACAGATAAAAGGGTGCAGTAACCCCAAGTTTGTCTTCAGGGCACCTCTATGAACTTTAGGTTTGGTAGAGGAAGAGCTGGGGCCGGGAGGAAGAGGTATGTATGATTAGCAGGCGTGGTCAAGGTGGGGTCTGATGATCGCTGTCTCAGCTCTGGTCCTACAAAGTGCTCCATAGAAGTCCTTGCTTGTGGCGGGGGCGGGTGCGGGGGCGGGGGCAAGCTGGTTCTCAGATGATTGTTCCCTCTCCAGGGTGCAATTTCACCCTCGTGGATAATTGGTTTCTTCTAGGAAAGTATGTGGTCTCTCTTCTGAGGTTCAGATGCTCTGAGAATCCGAGGTGACTAAGGAGAGGTTAAGGACAATGACCTACTTCTGCACCATCAGCTAAAGTAAAGGAGACAGAGCCACTAAAAGATACGAAACTTCCCTTCTGATTTTAGTTATCTTGGGAGCCCAAGTGAGGAGGTAATGATTTTTGGGCTTCATCCTTGGCACTCCCCTTACTCTGAATCCCATACTTTCCCCCTTCCCAGTGCACCCTGATATCTTCACCTTGGAGTGTTTTCAGTGCTGACTTTGTGGGTTTTATCCAGAAACAGGCTCCAGCCAGAAAGGGGAGGCAGGGAACTACACAACAGTTTCTTTGGACAGGTGGATCTTAATTTGGATCCTCAAGTAGAGGAGAGGTTTTCTTAATACACACTGCACTTTGCAAACAGACCAGCCCTCTGGAGGCTCCCAATGACCTTCCTCATTCACGAGGCAGGATCCCTTTCAGGGAAAATCTGACAGAACAAGTTCTTCTCATTAACATAGGCTTCATTACTCCGGAACTGGGGAAAATATTTATAGCCCACATCAGCGAGCATGCTACTGTTTACAGAGTGGATTACCATTCGCATCATGCAAAACCTGTTTTTCCTTAGCACGGTCTTTTCAGATACATACCCGCCCCAGTCTGAAGAGAGGAGAGGATGTGGTAATTCCTTTTTTCATTCCTACGACCAAATATCTGACAAGAAGCAACTAGATTGATTTTGCTTCGTGGCTGGAGTGTAGAGTCATCTTGGTGTGGAAAGCATAGGGAAGGCAGCTCTCAGGCAGGAGGAAAATGAAATTGCTTGCTCATATATTGGTGGGTCAGGAAACACAGGAAGCAGAGCTTTGGCATGCTGCTAGCTTTTTCTTCTTTTTCTTTTTTTTTGGTCTGGGATCACAGCCCACCCGGATGGTTCTGTCCACTTTCAGGGTGGGTCTCCCTGGCTCAGTGAATGCTTTCTGGAGACATGTCCTGCACACACATGGAAATGTGTCTCACTAATAACCTATGCATTTATTTTTTTAAAAAAAATATTTATTGCATTTATTTATTTATGTGTATTGTGTGGGCATGTAGATGTGTGGTGGTCAGAGGGTAATTTTTAGGGATCAGTTCTCTCCTTCCCCTATATGGGTATCATGTCGTCAGGCTTGGGACAAGTGCCCTGATCCATTGAGCCACCTCACAGACCCTAGGCAGTTCTGAATTTAATAACTGACAACTAAAATGAACTACCATGGAAGGAATTTATTTAGCCATGACTCTGGTCCTCTGTGAATTCTATTTCTTCACTAAACCAGAGATGGTTGTAAGGGGTTGTCCAGTCAACTAGGCGTCATTTAGTTTCAGACCTCACTCTTCCTTGATTTTCTATGACCTTTTTCTAGAGATAATAAGATTGAAAGCAAATTTTATTAAGCAAGTTGGGAGAGGTAAAGAAGGTGAGATTGGGAATTTTAAATTGATTAGGTGAATCAACTTGGGAAGTTTGCTATAGGCATCATCTGTAAACTGAAAAGAAGCCAGTGAGAGAGAGAGATGGCTCAGGCTGTTAATTTTGAGACAGGGTCTCACTGCACAGCCTTGGCTGGCCTGGAACTCATAGAAATCCACCTGAGTGCTGAAAATGAAGGTGTGTACCACCGTAACCAGTCAGTTGCTAAAGTGCTTCACACATAAGCATGAGGACTCGCGCTCCATCCCCAGAATGTACAGGAAAACAGGGCAGTGTGGTGGTGTGCGTGCAATCCTAGGGCCGGAGAGGCAGAGACCAGTGGATTCCTGTTGCTCTGGGCCAGCTAGGCTCACCTGATCTGCGAGATGCACGTAAAAGGGGCCCGAGCCGATTAACAAGATGGAAAGAGATTGAAGAAGACACCCAAGGTTTACCTCTGGCTTCCAGATGAATCTACACACATGTGAGTACACACCACAAACACACACACACACACACACGCACGCACACACACACACTAACAAAAACCCAGTGGTATTGATGAGCTAACAAATCAGTGGAGCCAAAAGATATTGATTAGTCCGTCAACTGAGATAATCATTTTTTTTTTGTTGATATGCTAAAGAAAACCCTCAAAAGCCCTTTATCATGCAACACTTGATTAGCCTGTCTTGAGTTCCTCTATACTTGAGGGTAGTAAAAATTGGATTTCTTTGACATGGAGTCTATAACTCAAACTTTTTATTGATTTTGTCTGGTCTCACACCCCGTTAGTTCTGATAAAGTGACACTTGATTCTATTTCTCTGCTTGGCTCTGCTCAAACAGCAGAGCACACGGACATCTGACTTGATCAAAAAAAAAAAAAAGCCCAAATCCCCAGCTTTCATAGAAAAATAGAGATGCCTTGCCCCATGCGGTGGAAAAGAATGGTGTGGCCATTCATCTTCTAAAGAAAATTGAAGGGCTCAAAGCATCACATGCCATGAATTATAAAAGAGCCCAATCTTGGCTTATAAGATTTTAGGGCAAGGCACGGAAGGGTGAAGAGTGTTGCAAAAGGGAAATGAAAGGAAGGGTTTTTAATGGAAGAAGACTTATTTTTTTTAACAACAACAACAACAACAAAAAATCTGTCTTTTCTGAGAGATTTCCTGAAGCATAAGACTATGAAATACAAAAGAGAGATTAAGAGGATTGTATTTAAGATAATAGATCATTTGTTCAGGGTCAGGGTCACGTGGATTGGGGGAGAGGAGAGGGAAGAAGAGAAGGGAATAAGAAAGAGGGGGGAAGAAAAGTAAAGGGAGGGAGGGGAGAGAAGAAGAAGGGAAAAAGACAATTCTTTGTGTGAAGTGGAAGATGGCGGAGGAGATTGTATGGTCCCAAACTTCGGGCCCACCTACTTTGGAGAGTCCCTCCCTAGCCCCGGTCACAGGGCCAGCCATACAAAACAGTGATCAAAACCCCATTTCCCTACAAGATTTGTCTTTGCGTTTAGTAGTCTTCCTCTGTCTCATTCGCATGCTGTGAGCTTCCTGGGATATGCAAAATTCTCCTTAGACAAATCATAGTGCACTTGTGTTGCCCCACCATCTAAGAAGCTGAGGCAGAAGGATTCCTTGAGCCCACTTTGGGGACCAGCCTGGGCAATAGAGCAAGATCCATCTCTTAAAAAATAAGTAAAATTAAAATTTTTTTAGCTGCTTCTTGGAGTTTAACCCTGACATTTTTTCTAGGGTGACAGACTTTGCACGAGCAAGAGTGGAGACTAAGAAAGGCCTGGAGAGCGAGTCTGCCAGCCCTGGACCAATAATGGCATGACAAGGGCCACCTGCACGGAGTGCGCTATCCGCTGAGGCAGCAACAGCGGCTCCTTGGCTATGAAGGAGGCTAACACAGGAGTCCTTCTTCTCTAATAGTGACCACTATGGACTTGTTGGGGACTGTGGACCCCCAAACCCTGAATTTCCTGTGACCGCCTTGCCTGCTGGAGTAAACAACTTGTTACGCTTGCAGCTGCTCTGAGCAAAACAACTTGTTCTCCGGTGCTTGCAGCTGCTCTGAGCACGAGGCCCTCAGGAGTTCCTG
>NC_022018.1:49092758-49099807 GCF_000317375.1 Microtus ochrogaster | reverse complement strand
TTAGAACAGGCATAGAGCTCTACACAGACTTGCTATCCCCACCTAATTTTCAAGGTCACTAATACATTGTCCTTGCAGTACATTCTGCCCTTTGGACACCCACCTTCCCTGTCTCTAGTAAACAAGAAGCTCCAAACAGACCGATGTGTTGGTAAGTATTTCCCACAGTTGAATGTGATTTCAGTTCAGCTCTTCCAACGTGCTAGGATTTTAAGCATGTCCAGGCAGAATCTGAAAGTTAACCAACTCTTGAGCTGAAGGACTTTGCTAACTCAACCATCTCCCCTGCCCCTATCCCAAATGTGGACAGTTGGTTCTCTTCTTCAGAGTTTGGTGATACACAAGCACAGGCCGTGAAATCTGTAGAACTAGGTTTGCCCGGGGGCTTGTTCTCTCCATGTATATATAGAATGAGGTAGAGAGAAATAAGAACATTTGATGGTTAAATATAAATGACTAAGTGCTTTATAAGTATTGCTTTGTAGCACAAATTCTAATTGTTCTTAATAAGAAAAACCTGGAGTCAGATATCGAGGTTAAGGCTGAAGGATCAGAGAAGCAGAGCAACCCGCCACTAGAATCCTTACCTCTACCAATGCTCAGACCAAAGAGGCGATCCTATCTCTATGAATCCGCAGACGGCAGGTTCAGACTGAATCCTCAGCCTGCATCTGAGCCCCTGTCTCCTCCCACCTTATATTCCTCTCCTTGCCCAACCATATTACTCCTGCCTCCACCTCTGTAAGGCTGGGATTAAAGGCCTGTGATCCCAAGTTCTGATCACCTTTGTGTGAGCTCTGTTGGTCTTTTAGACAGATTCAGTCTCATGTAGCCCAGGGAGGCCTTGAACTTATAGAGATCCATCTGCCTCTGTCTCTCAAGTGCTGAGATTAAAAGTGTGTGCCACCACTGCCTCTATGACTAACTAAAGGCTTAGCTCTGCACGCTGATCTTCAGGCAAGCTTTATTTGTTAAATTACAACCAAAATGTTAGTCACACGATTAATCTGTAATCCCTTTCGTACATTTAAGAATGTGTTTAATGGGAGCATTTTCTGTCCCCGCCCTATAAGGGAGGAGACACTGTTCACATCTGGGGTGCACTGAGCGGCCTCTGGGCTGTATTTTACAGATGGGCGGGATGGTGTGCTTACCGGTGGGCTGTCAAACTCTACCTTCTTACTCTGGGATTTCTTTTCTCACACGACAGCCACAGACTCCTTGGGCCTACTGAGGTCTGTCCATCCATTCCCTTTATTCTCATTGTTGTTGTGTGTCATTGTGGATACCTTTCTCCCAAGACCTGGCTTTTTTCCTGAGCTTGTCCTTCAAAGTCCTCATCTGGCTTTCTTTGCTCCACACTGACAATTTTAGAGGAAATGTAAGGGGGAACATTTGTCCTTGAGTTCTTCTGTGGCTATTGACAAAACAATCTCTGGCTTCTGTGTCCCGGACATAATACCAAGAGTGACAAACTGTGGCCATGACCTCTGTCCCCAGATTTAACTTTGGCTATGAGATAAAGGGAGGATATGAGGTATGGGCCATGTAGATACTTGATGCGGATACTGTTCCTATTATTTATTGATATTCTCTCTCTCTCTCTCTCTCTCTCTCTCTCTTTCTTTTTCTCTCTCTTTTATTTTTTTCAGAACAGGTCTTCTCTGTGTAACAGTCCTGGCTGTCTTGGGATTCACTGGCCTTGAACTCACAGACATCCACCTGCCTCTACCTCCTGAGTACTGGGATTAATGGCGTGCACCACCACTGCACAGCTTGTTCCTCTTTATAAAGACACTCCAGTTATGCTGGGGACAGAAAAAAAAGGGTGACAACTGTCACTTTATTTAAAATTAATGATCTATCTAAATCTCTACTGCAGATTGCTGCTAATTCCTTGACTTCATCTTTCCATTGTGTAAGAGGAACGAGGCTGGAAGAATTGATTGCCATGGTAGGGTAGATCCCAGTCAGCTTCATGCAGTTACAAATCCATTGTACAAATCCTATTGCTTGGCTAGGGTTGCTTTAGGAGGCACAGGCCGGAGCTTTCTGAAAGTGGTCAAAGGTTGGGCATGTGGTTCCTGGCTAGGCTCAGTCAGTGACATGCTGTCTCTCTCTCCAGAGTCAGGGAGTGAACCATGCAGCCCTCTTTCTCCAGGGTAGCTGCCCTGAAACCTTGAAAAGGCTGCCTTCAACATCAGGAAGAGTAGAGTGAGATCTTGGCTCATGAGGCTATTCTTGGTTGATCAACGTGGAGCTTCCTGAAGGTCAGCTTCCTGATAGGGTGCTGAGAGCACACTGAGGGATAATCCATCTATTTCCAGACTTCTGTTATGAAAAAATTATTTTTCTCATTCCTTTATTTAGCAAACGTTGTTCCAGTATCTACCGTGTACCTTAATCGGTACTAACTGTTGAGAAGACAGTGCCACAGGAGCTCCTAACGCCCACAGATTGAAGTGTGAAGAGATAACATCAATTCACTGCAGTAAGTGTAAGCAGAAGCTGTATATAAAAGTATGTATTTAGCAGCGTGATGGAACTGTTATGATTAAGCATATAGGTTTGACAATGATGGAGGCCAGCTGTACTGTGGTTCTCTTATCTATCTGAGAATAGTTTCCTCGTGATGGTGCCTGGGAAGGTTGACTGGCCACAACAACAGTCTGTTTCCTTCTAGCTTTTTAATGGAGAAAAAGGCAGGGTTCATTGAAGAGCCTCAGAACCTCACTGTATGTATTTGTCCCCCCCTCCTCTTCTTCCGTCACCTCTCCCGAGTCACATTTTTGATCCTGAATTCAGCAACAGAGTCCGCGGCGGTACCCTGATTGTCAGCTTGACACAATTTAGGACCACATAGGAGACAAACCCCTGTGGTCTGTTTGTGTAAAAGTTTTCAGAGACATTTGGCTGAGGAGGCAAACCTATCCTGAAAGAGGAAGGACCATTCCTTAAACTAGGTGCCAGACAGAATGAAGAGGGAGAAATCCGGCAGAGACCCAGCATCCACCTTTCTCCACTTCCTGGCTGCCAACTCGGGGTGACCGGCTGCTTCTCATATGGCTGTCACCATGCCTTCCTCCCTGTGAGCCCACATAAAACTTATTTCCTTTAGATGCCATCTTAGTTAGGGTCTCTATTGCTGTGGAGAGATACCATAACCATGGCAACTCTTCTAAAGGATGAAAAACATTTAATTAGGTAGCTCACATTTTCAGAGGCGCAGTCCATTATCTCATGGTACAACATAGTGGTGCACAGGCAGGCACCGGGGAAGGCGCTGAGAGTTTTACATCTTGCAGGCAACAGGAAGTGAACTGAGACACTGGGCGGCATCTGGAGCACATATGAGACCCAAAGCCCGCCTCCACAGTGACACACTTCCTTCCACAAGACCACACTTACTCCAACAAGGCCATACCTCCTAATCGTGCCACTCCCTTTGGGGGGGGGCATTTTCTTTCAAACCACCACAGATGCTCTTGTCTGATATTTTGTCACAGCTGTGAAAAAGAAAAGAAACTAATTCATACCCTAAATACCAGTCAGTTCCCGTGTCACAAACACCGGCTAGTTAGAAAAGTATCTTTTAAAAAAGTCCAAGTTTTCACGTAGCAAAGGCTGGCCTTCCACTCTGGGTGCTTGTCTCCATTTCCCCATTGCTTCCATCACAGACATGCTACCATCATGCTTTGCTGGAAAAGATTATTAATTCACATCTGAATTAGGAGTTAGAACTTGATATTCTCACATGACTGTAAAAGCTAGAAGAATCTGGAATGCCAAGCAATTACAAACTATGTAACTACAGCCACAACAAAAAACAGATGTCTGAACTCAATCCTCTATACATTCATTGTACATGTATACATTACACACGCATGTATATATGAGAAACCTGGGCTTGGGCAGCTTTCCCAAGCACCATGGCAGAGTCAACTGTGAGGACAGGTCCTTTCAGAAAATGCCAATGCCCAAGCATTTGCTGATGTAGATCAAGCAGTCAATAGTTTCGTGCCCACAGACACTTCTGGGTAGAAGGGCTGGAGAAAAAAAAAAAAGCAAGACAGAAATTTCAACCTGAAAGTGACAAAATTACAAATATGAACCAACGTGCAAGTCAGTCACATGAACTGAGTTTATACCAGAGCAACTGGAAGAAGGTTTTGTGTCAGAATGCGCCACAGAGGAAGGCTATTGCTTTGAGTTTTACGACGGTAAGGACACATCTTTGCTTATCTGACCATGAAGTTGCTGTCTATAAAATACCGTTACAATGCCTGGCACAATACACCACATACACAATATACCTTTAAGCTGAGAACAAGCTGGTTCTAATCTGTGCACACCATGCTGCCTTTGGGCTTCTGACCAGAAGAGGAGAACCTTGCCACCATTTTAGTCTCTCTTTAAATTTCCCCCTTTATTCTCTCTTCTCTATTAATAATCTGCAATGAGATGCAGAGGGAGCCCCCAGCCCCGTCTCCAGGCCACTTATTAAACTCTCATAGTTTTCATCTCTCTGTCTCTCAGTTCTGCATTCTGAGCCATTTCTTCAAATCAATTTTTCAGTTCAGTAGTTTCTGGTTTAAATTGGGCTTCAGCTGCAGTTTGGAGCCCCTTTACATTTTATGATATTTTTAGGAGCGGGGATATTTCCTGCCTATGTCTATTACCTTCGCTCTTTCGTTCAGATATTAAACCTCTTTTATATCTTCAAATAATTAAACCTTACTCTATGCTTTCTGTATCATCAATATTTAAACACATTCTGGATTTGATGTTTCTACACCTTGTAGCCGCTGGGCACCTGTGTGTGGTGGTGGCTTGTTCTTTGTGGCGTGTGACTCAAATTTGTAGTTACTAGGAGCAATCCTTGGAGGATCGATGGGTAATTCCTTCCGTGTTTTCTAGAAAGTGTTTAGACCCTCCCTCTTTCTTTTGTGGTACTAAGAATCACATCTAGTATGCTGGCTTCTTCTAGGCTCCAGGACGCATGACCCGTCCACGGCACTTTAAGCCTAATTAGTCTGAAGGTTAAAGTTAGAAAAGGAGAGGAGCTCTTGGTGGAAATTCTGCAGAAGAGTCAGCTTTCAAACTGCAGTTTCCCTCCCTTCGCCTAGAGCCAAGCTGGAAGCAGCATTTCCCCTCTAGGTTTGTTGCTGGTCCTCTCTCCTTCCTAAAAGAGAAGTCAGAGGCATGCCCGTTTTACATAGTGCCCTTCATTATGTCTCCACTCAGGGTCGACCCGTGCCTGTTTTCTTCCTGTACCCTAGGCATCAGTCAAGGCAGATGTTTCAGTTGGCCCCTGCTCCACCTGGAAGCCAATGTGTGTTGTTCACACCTCTGCACATACTCCCTGTCTCTATTTTAACCACCTCGTTCGGTCTCCTTTCTTCATTGTTTGCTCAGTAATGCATTTTTAGAAATTTCAAAAAATATTTTCCAGTATTCCAAGTTCTTGCAAATTAGTGATTCTCTCAAATAACTGAGCCCTAGGAGTGCAGGAAATAGGATTTCTTAATAATATTTATCCCCAAATTCATTGAGGGCTTTCAAAGTTCAGGATGGGCTGGGGAGCCACAGGATGAATGCATGCTTACAATCAACAATCCTTGTTCAGACAAAAGACACTTGAACTCATGCATGAGCGTGCACACACTCTCACTCTGGTGCTCAAACTGAGGACCTTGACTGTGCTGGGCCAGTGCTACACCACCAAGCCACACTCCCCATTCCACACCCGCCACTGAGGGAAGTTCTTTGCTTTTTGAAAGACTGCTGGTCCTGTAAATTTCTGCAAATACTGCAAAAATCTTCCCGAGCCAGAGGACCACATAGAAGCAAAAGCCATGTCCTGTTTTGATGCTGATTTAGATGTTGACAGGAAGCTAAGCATGGGCTCTTCCACACATCACAAAGAAGAAACATGGCTTCATATTGTTAATGCTTCTAAGGGAAACTTGGGAAATCACCCAGCAGAGGACAGTGACATCATTCACAAAATCCATAATCTCAACAGAGATCTTCTTAAGAGATGGCTGTGTCAGTACACACATTTTGAAGTTCCTCAGTTTCATGGGCTGAATTTTGAGGAAGAAAAGGCTTCCTGCCTCAGTACTCCAATACTTGTAAGACAGGGGCCCATCTGGACCAGGGACATAATGAAGGACACCATGTAAAGCTAGAATGCCTTAGAATTTTTCATAGAGGAAGAGTGGAGCAGAAATAAATCCCAAAGGCAAAGGCTGCTTCCATTTGGCTCTGGGCCAAGGCAGGAATATTAGAGTTGAAAGCTGACTTTATTGTAAAGTTCTGTGAAAATCACTCTCTTTAACCATCTTGAACTTTCAAATGAATTATTCATACTCTCCCGAACTTAAAACTCTTACCTTCCTTAGATAGGGGAAGAAGCGTTCTAGGCCTCAGTTAGGTAACACACTGCAGTCATCTTCAGTAGGATGACCATGCAGGGTCTTAAAGACCACAGTATTTAAGGGTTTTGATCCACTGTCATCTCTCTGGATGTGGAGGCTCCCGGGAGATCTGAGCTGGTTAATGAGGCTGACTAAAGTCTCATGCTATAGCTACCCTTGTTCAGAGAATCAGACAGTTTATGCTCTGAGGGTTAAGAAGAGTCACATGAGAAAGCATGCAATCACAAGGGCAAGCCACACGTGGCAAGAACATGGTTTCCCATAGAGGCATATAAAGAAACGACAACGGCCGCTCGTGACAAGGGATGTGAAGTGAACTCACTCCTGTCTGCTACACCCTGGAGGGGCACGAAAGCACATTATAAGAACAATTTCCTGTTTTTAAAGAAACTGAGGTCACAAGACTCGCCCTGTTTCCTTGGAGTTTTCTCACAAGCTCTCAGAATTCTTCTCACACTACTCCATTCTTGGAGCATGTTCGACAACCCAGATTTAATTCCTTTTTTTCTCCAGAGGTTTTTTTTTCACACAAAGAGGAAGGAGATCACATCTGATTTGTCAGGCATCAAGTGAACTGGACTCTTTTTTTTTTTGGTTTTTCGAGACAGG
>NC_022018.1:49074670-49092658 GCF_000317375.1 Microtus ochrogaster | reverse complement strand
AGCCTGTCCTGGAACTAGCTCTGTAGACCAGGCTGGTCCCGAACTCACAGAGATCCGCCTGCCTCTGCCTCCCGAGTGCTGGGATTAAAGGCGTGCACCACCACCGCCCGGCCCTGAACTGGACTCTTTAAGTCACCAATGAGACAAGGACAGCGGGGCACAGCAGGCTGAACAGATCAAGCCTGTTTGGATTAATCTCTTCATCCCAGCAAGTCGGGAGTTTGGCTCAGGAGCACCATGGTCAACCTTGGGCAGCTCTGGTCTCCTTGCTTGGTCTCACTTCTTTCTCCTCTTCTGGAAATGACTTTGCCTCTTGAGACTAGGTCTCTCAGGTGCTTGTGTACAGTCCTTAGAGTAAACAGTTGTTTAATCTTCTTTTGTCATGACTTTATATAATTTAATGTTTTAAAGTTCCAGATAGTTTCATTTGATTTTATAAAATGCAATTCAACGTATATATGGACTTTTTAACAAGGAAAAATGAAGCATAGATTAGTTTTTTTCTTCTTAAAAGAGTACATAAGAGCCATCTTCAATCTCCTGACTTCATTCATATAAAAGGGAATAAATTCCTTGGAAATCTTTTCTATATTTTCCTTCTTTCTTTCTTTCTTTCTTTCTTTCTTTCTTTCTTTCTTTCTTTCTTTCTTTCTTTCCAAGACAGGGTTTCTCTGTATGGCCCTGGCTGTCCTGGAACTCACTATGTAGACCAGGTTAGCCTTGAACTCAGAGATCCACCTGCCTATGCCTCCCAAATGCTGGTATAAAGGCATCACTTACTTATTGATTGGATTAGTGTGTGTGTGTGTGTGTGTGTGTTATATGCCCTATGGTCAGGGGAACCCTTGTAGTAGTCAGGTCTCTACCTCCATTGTGCTGATTCCTGGGATCAATCTTAAGATTGTTAGGTTTGGCAGCAGGTACCTTCACCCTCTGAGCCATCTCCCTGGCCCATATTCTCTTGAATTGTGGTAAAATATCTACAACACCAATTTGATCATGTTAGTGATTTTTAAGCGTACATAAAGTACATTAGAAGTATTCTGCGATCACCACCGCCGTCTATCAATGCTTAGAACACATTATCATTTCACGCTGTAACTCTGTGCACATTAAACTACAGAACCTCATTCTTCCCTCCATTCCCTGGTAATCACTTCCTGTCTCTATGAATTTGACCACTAAGTACCTACAGAAGTGTAATCAGGCAGCATTTCTCTTTGTTTCTGGCTTATTTCAGTTAGTAAGACATCTTCAGAGTTGATCCATGTTGAAGCGTGGGTGATAATTGCATTTCCATCAGATCTACATTCCATCAGAAGAATATGCCTTATCCTGTTCATCCAACCACTTGGCTGTAGGGAGGGACTTTGGAGATTGACACGCAAAATCCACTGACAGTCCGTCTCTCAATTTTGGGAAGCATGTACACAGAGGTCGAGTTACTGGGTCATCTCTTCAGTTTTTGAGGAATCACTCACTGTACAGTATTCTTTCTCCAGTGCAGTATTGTTTTACAAAGCTAACAGCAACGTTTACGGATTCCAATTTGTCTACATCCTGGCCTTTAAAAATTTTTTGTTATATTATATTATATTATATTATATTATATTATATTATATATTCATTCATTTCTTTATTGTATATATTTGTGGGGCACATACCTGCCAAAAGATAACTTATTGAGTCCCATTTGGTTCTCCCTCTATCTCCCTCTCTCTGTATATATGTATGAAGCTTATAAATGAGTAAGTTTCTACGTGGCCTTTCCAAACGCTGTTTGTATTAGTTTGTATCCACCCCCCCCCCCCCCCCCCCCCCCCCCCCCGCTTCCTCTCAGGAACTATACCCTCCCATCCCTCTCCATGCTGGTGGTATCCTTTCTCATTGTGGTTCTGATTTGTCTTTCTCTGGGGATTAGGAATCCCCTCAGGCTGCTGTTCCTGTGTGCCCATCACAAAAAGGGGCTTGTTTATCAGGGATGGCCTTTGATTTGGGAAGCTACTCATTCCTCACCCAGTTCTTCACAGAAAGCTGTAATCTACCTTTAGTCTTTCTCTTTGAGCCCCACCATTATTGTGGCTGTTGTCTAGTTTAGCCATCATAAAAGACATTTAAGAAGAGCTGACTGGCCAGCTTCTTTGGGCTGGTGGGCAATTAGCTCCAGAGTTCCTCTCAGACTGGACCTGTCACGGTGCCGGGTGGACATGCTTAGTGTTGAAGACGGTGTCAGATAGCAGGGAACAAATGGTGCTGCAGATTTACGAGAGGAGCAAATGCCTGCCTGTGGGCTACACTCATGAAAACCCATGAGCTGTAGTGCCATGGGGATGGGGAGTGTGCAATCCACAGAGCTGCCTAAAAATAGTTAGAGATGCCCAGGGAGCCAGATTTCAGGTGGGAGCTTGACAGTTGCCATGAGCCAGGCTCTTAGAAGTTGTCTTCAAAGATGTGCTGGAAAAGGAGAATTTTCATCCTCCATTTTGTAAGCAAGTCAGCTCATGAAGAAATTGCAGGCAGATGAGCATGCGTGCATTGTTCTGAGGACAGTGGATCCACACAACATAATCTGATTCTCTCCTAGGAGTTCCTAGTTCCCAGGGAAAGGCAAATCAAAGCCATGAAGCCAAACCAGATCTTCATAAACTATGCAAGAGCTCACTAATTTCAAATGAATCAGCGAGATCTGAATCACGGATACTGTGTTCCAAATTACGCAATGGTGGGCTAGTGAGATGGTCTAGGCGGTAAAGGTGTTTGGTGGCAAGCCTGACGACCTGAGTTTGATCCCTAGGACCCACATTCTAGAAGGTGAGAACTAACCCTTGCATGCTCTCTGTCCTCTGACCTTTCTTGCCATACGTGCCACAACGTGAGCATGCCTTCCCACACTAGACTAATAAATGTAAGAATAAAATAATCAGTTTTGGCTAATGCAATTTTCATGTTTTACTGTAATTAGTTTATGAATGGCAAACAGAGCTTCTAACCAATGTTTGGCTTCTTAAGAAGGTAAGTGGCCCACCCCACACCTTATTTCTACTTAATTCTGCCCAGTTCTTTCTTCAGTTAGTGGGGTTTACTGACTAAGAATTTACTTCAGAGTCTGAATAACCATGCTGGGTTGAGATTTCCACTGTGAATGTGTAATTACGCCATCCATCAGTCATAAGAATTGCCGTAGGATGTTAAATAGCCCTTGTTTCTGGTTTCTTTTACTTTTGTCCAATAAAAGATGCAAAATCAAACTCCATAATGTTTTGCATCTTAAGTCATAACCTTAAACAACTTGAGAGGGGCAATTTATCATGGTGCCTCCCTTTTTTCATAAAGTTGGAGGCTTCCTGCTGCCACTCTACAGGCATCAAACTGTATAAATACTAAGTCACTAGACTTTTGGGGGGAGGGGGAATGCAGGTGTGTTTGTGTGTGTCGGTGCACATATATGTGGAGCTGTGCATGTGTGTGCATGTCTGTATGGAGGCCAGAGGACAAACTCGATATCTCGTTTGGTCACACTCCATTTATTTTTGAGACAAAGTCTCTCACGAGTGTGTGTGTGTGTGTGTGTGTGTGTGTGTGTGTGTGTGTGTGTGTGTGTGTAGTCTGATGCTCTCCCAACCCCATATTTATTCACACACATCTGGACCTCTGCTCCCTTTCCTCGGTGACTCTAAACATCTTGCCCAGGTGGTTAGACTTCTGAGGACAATTTAAAGCATGAGTTAGAAGCCGCTTGACAAGAAACCATAACCCTTGAGTTATTAGCCTACATGTCTGGCCACTCAGAGTGGAGCTGCCATAGCAGTGAGAAATGACCTTGGCCATCTTCAAACAGCAAGGGCAGATAATAGAAAAACAAGGACCCTCTTGGTATCATTTAAATACACCCTCAAATACCCAGCACGTTTAAGCCTCTTGGTTTATTGTATAATAAATAGGAAGTACTGTGGCATTCATGAAAAATCTATTCTCCTAAGTATGTAGACCCATATAGCAGGCTTGAGCATGCTTTCTTCATTAATTTTATGGTGTGCATGAGTGTTTCCATGTATTCGCTTTCTTCTCGGGTCATTGAAGGTTATTGATTCCCCTCTTCTTGTGTGGAGTGCAGTTCTCTAAAGACCAGTTAGCAGCGCATCCTCACGCTCATGTTGTGCCATTTCAAAGTGATTATGCTCACTGTCTTCAGCTTCGAGTTTCTCTTCGTGGCTTCCATATGCTAGCAGTTTGTACACCTCCTTTTTACTTTTTTTTTCAAACAGCCAGATCCAAGATGTTCTACCCTTTTGGTTACATGCCCCAGGATTACCTCCTAGAGGCCCAAACAGCTACCAAGACCTTGGCTAACCAGACATGCTGGCAATACATATGTTCATGCAACCAAAACTCCTTGGGGGGGGGGGAGTATTGAATGATTGCAAATAATCACGCGTCATCAGTTGGCTCAAAAGTAAAAATGCTAAGTTACACATTGGTTGTCGTCTGAATTTGCATATTGATATATACAACTTTAACAGCAATCTCAGTTTAGCAGAGACAGATGCGTGGAGATACACACGGGTGACATTCAGGCTCTAAATCAGAAAAAACCAAGCTTGAGGAGAGGCTGGGGAGGCTTCCATCAGAGCAAGAAGGAGTGGGGGAAGCCAGAAGTTCTTAAGAGAAAGACAGACGGTACATGAGGCCAGAGGAGACTCATTAGATCTGGTTTTTTATAACCTCCTGGTATAAGGCCTCCACTCTCAAGACCTCCTTACCTCCAACTTTAGATCAAATCCTGAGCAGAGTTCAGGAGGCTGTAGAGATGATATACAAAGAGTGTGGTGAGTCACAAGATCACAGAGGGGCTGCTGGACTTGTGTGAAGACAAGGAGAGTTGGGCTCTTGAAGAACATTTGCTCCACTTGTTGGTGGCTTGTTTGGGTCTCCCCGTTTTCCGTCTGTGGCCTTGATCAGGGTGCCAAGGCGCAGAGTCCGGTCTTTGCCACATGAAGAGCTAGAAGTCTTTGGCTCTTTGCCAGTAAGGTTCAGGCCCTTAAAGATTCTATACTGTGTGGGTTACCAAGTCAAACATCTACTTGTTAATTTATTAGTACATCACTGGGCATGGCAGTAGATACCTGTGTTGTAGGTACTCATTCTGGCAATAGCCTTGGGGTACCAGCCTTAGAGTGTGGCTTCTTGTCTGCAGATGTGACCACTTAATAGGAGAGAGAGATATAGATCACGCTCTCTCAGGTGGGGAAGACTGGGTCGGGTGGTGTGAAGCAGCAAGAGGTCAGTTTCCAGTTCCCTTGGGCTAAATGGAAGGACTCTGCAACTGGTTATACCTTGTCCTGTATCTGTGAGTCTGTTCCCCCATTGTACCCCTTAGTAAATCTGTGTGTGTGTGTGTGTGTGTGTGTGTGTGTGTGTGTGTGTGTGTGTGTTTTGTTGTTGTGGTTCACATTACACACCTGTAACCTAGCACTTGGTCACAGGAGTTCAAAGTAATCCTTAGCTAATTCTAGGACAGTCTGGGTTACAATAGATTTTGACAAGCCAAAAACAAAATGATAAGGCCAGTGTGAATTTCTAGAAGACCGACATGCTTGCTAATGAGCATTCTAGTCTCTAGTAAGAGCATGTGTGTCTAGGAAACCTCATTCCTAACTAGGACAAAGGACAGAGAGTTCCTTGAGGAACATCTTCCACATTCTTGAGAGGGCACACACACTGCCTCCATAATAATGATATACATGCCAACATGTTATCCTGACACTGTTAGTGATGGGAAGTGCACTCTCAAATTATTATTTCACAAGTTCACAACACACGCATAAGGTACTTTGATGACATCTATGTTCGTTTGTCTCCCTCATTCTCAAATTCTTTAAGACTTTCCTTCAAACACCCCCTTTATTATGTGTCTACATTTTTTTAACCCAATAGACATCTTTCTTTTGAACTTCCAGCACTGAGTTCTCTCTGGGGGTTAGATGTTTAAACATAGCTCAGTACTGCAGTGGAGATGGAGAACAGTAAGACTCAGGACCAGGCCCCCAAAACCTCTTAATGGCAAAAGGATTACACAGATAAATATGGCGGTATCAACAGGAGAGAAGAGGGTAGCAAGGGTCCCAAAGATGAAGCAGAGAATCTGCTCAGACCCCAAGCACGTCACATGCCCAACTCTTGCTCCACCTAATCCCCTGTCCATGTACCCCTTGCCAGGTACTATCCACATCCTTGTCTCACAGATGAGCAAACTGAAGCACAGGAAACATGCCACTTCTGCAGGATTGTATCGCCGATGGACGGAGGCTGGCTTACAGAGGAGCTGACTCTGAAGTTCAAACATAAAGAATGGCTGTGATCTAAACAGCAGAAACAATTGGGTGAGGTCATAGGGATGAATCAGGGGAGAGAAGGGAGTTAGCCAAAGCCAAAGTTAGGGATAGCATCAAGCTATCTAGTATTGTACACACACACACACACACACACACACACACACACACACACACACACACTTCATGCTTGGAATAGATGTATCTAGGACATTTCAGGCATTATAGGGAGTCAGCCTAAGAAGCCTGTTGCATCCAAAAGCTTTATTTAGGGAGTAACTACACCCATCATAGGGCTTTGCACAGGGAAGGCTAGGGACTGAATTGCTGGTCTAGAAGATGAATTGTCTTAGTTTACAGAATAAATAGAAGATATAGAAAAGAGAAGGAGAGGAGGCCTATGTGCAAGGTTCTACAGTTCAAGAACCTGCCTGACCCAGGACAGCAGCAGGAATAGAGAAGACCAGCAATCAATGGAAGAGATTTGCGCAGATAGAATCCATAGGATTTAACTGAGAGCCGGATGCAGGAAGCAGAGGAAAGATGGAGAAGAGAAGGTAGCATTTCTTGAAGGCTGTGTTAAGCATGTGCTAACTCATTTGGTCCTCACACCTACCCTGGTAGATGCAAACTGAGTCACAGGGAATTTGCCACCTCTACAGGGGGCGTCTCTAGAAGGAGCTCCCAGGTCTCTCTAGGGTCCTCAGTTGCATTGTCTTCCATATGGCCGTGTTCATTCCCACCTCAAGCTGAATTCCTCTCTCCAATTCCCAGTCCATGAATACCGAATGAGTCGATGCTGATTTCATTGCTGTCTGTTTCTGACTTGCAGAAGCAAAGGGAAGGTGCAGTTGTGCTGGAAGCAAAGCTACCCTAATCACTGAGTCAATATTGGCAGTGTTTGGAGAAAATGTAGCATAAAACTCCACCATTATATTCCTACCCAATTAAAAAGTCTATAATGGCAGTTGGTACCATAATGAAGGTCTTCATTTTATTTAGTGACACTGTTACAGTAAAAACAAAACAAGTCCTGCCTGAATTACCTTCCATGTGTCAGTAGAAAAGCATCTTTTTATATTCTGATCCTTTGATAGCACCATTATAACTCAGTGGAATTGATTGGTCTCTTGGGATGGGCCCAGGATGCTTTGGGATGAAGGAGGTAGCCTCCATTGCTCTGTCTCTAGGCCTACAGGCTCCCACTGTGTTCTGTTCTCAAGGCTAAACTCTTGACTCAACTTCTTTCTGCTTTGTTTTTTATACCAAAAAAAGAGCATGGGAAATTTGGGGCTAATCCTCCTTCAAATTCAGATGCTTTAAAGATTGTGTCTCCCCCGCCTCCCCCGTGTGTATAAGTGCGCGTGCAGTTACTGGCATAAATGTTGACGTCAGGTGTCTTTACTGCTCTCCAACCTTATTGTTTGAGGCAGAATCTCTTACTGCAAGTGGAACTTCCCTTTGTGGGGCCTGGTTGGTCAGTCAAACCCAAGATCCTATCTTCATCTCCCAGCTCTGGGATTGCAGATGTATGCCACCACATCCAGCTTCTTCTGTGGGTGCTCTGAATTCAGACTCAGGTCCTCATGCTCACAGAGCAAACGCTTTACCCATTGAGCCGCCTCTGGGTCCAGTGTTGCTTTCTTAAGTGCATTGTATGCTTGTGGATTTTTGCAAGAAAAGACAGGTATGTTGGATCATTTTTATTCAGGCTGAACATGTAAGAAATGAATCTCACCCACATCCAAAGTGTTGGAATTTTTTAAAGTTAATGAGCCTTTTATGGTTTGGAGACAGCCTGTTTTATTGCCCTAATGGTTGGAAAGTCCCTGTAGTGATGGCAGTTGCTTCCTTCTATAAGGAAGATCAGTTGGAAGACATCACATGTGTGAGCACTTGCATGTGTTTATATATGTGAATACAGCCAAGAAATGGTGTGTGTGCATTGTTGTCTATGTACAGGTGTATGTATATATGCTTATGAATTTATCCAAGAAATTCTGAGTTTCTGTGCATGTGTGTTTTATACATTGTACATTTACACATTTCATACACACCCCTGTGTATATAAACTCTAGGCCCCAGTGCTTTAGAAACAAACTGTGTTGCTAGTGTGGTCAGATGTGAAGAGGCTGCTCTGCCGTACAGTGAAAGTTCTCACCATCTTAATTAGGCCAATACTGAAGAAAAAAAAATAAAACAACCTTAGCTTTTGGAAAACAGTCTCTTCCTTTTATTTATATAACCCTAAATCTGTCTTCCTAGGATTCTCCACTTTGAAATGTTTAACTTGTTGTTGTTGTTTGTTTGTTTTTTTTGTCTGTTTGTTTTGTTTTTCAAGACAAGGTTTCTCTGTGTAGCTTTGGAGCCTGTCCTGGAACTAGCTCTGTAGACTAGGTTGGCCTCAAACTCGCAGAGATCCACCTGCCTCTGCCTCCTGAGTGCTGGGATTAAAGGCGTGCGCCACCACCACCCAGATTGAAATGCTTTTAATAAGCAAATCTGAAGCAACAGCTGCCTTAAGGGTTGTATTTAGTGTTTTTATCTCCAACGTCTCATTCCTTTTTTAAAATTTAAATTATTTATTAATATTATTATTCATCACTTTATTATTTATGTGTGCAAATGGTGTGTGTGTGTGTGTGTGTGTGTGTGTGTGTGTGTGTGTGTGTGTGTCATGGTGTTTCGGAGGAGGCTAGATGACATTGCTGGGAATCACCTCTCCTACCACACAAGTCCCAGGAATCAGACTCGAACCCTCAGACTTGGAAGTAAGCATCTCTACTCATTGAACCATCTTGCCATCCCTTGTTCCTCCTTTTTCCAGAGGATGACTCCCAGTCATGGACAGCTCTAAGGTTTTCATTTACTTAGCACACAAATGAAGTTTGGTAAATATATTCTGAGAGTGGGGTATTATGGGAACTAGCTACTGGCTGCTATTAAGAAATGGTGTTCGTGTTTCTCACCCTGAATCTTAAGCTATAAGGATGGTGCTGGTGTCATGCTCCTCTAGAAAGAGCAATGTTTAAAGTGAACTTAACCCAGAATCACCTGGGAAAGGTTTTAGAAAGTACTGATACCCACAGACCTTGAGCAAATTGGTCTGACATGCGGTGGGTCCATCTGAAATCATTAAAAAACCCTCTGGGCAACTGTTATGAACCAGCCGATTAAAACTCACTCTTCTTGACCTAGGACCAGTGGTTCTGACATCTCCCATGGAGAACTTTTATCGAGCACTGCAGCTGAAGCCCTGCTCTAGACCAAGTGTCGCAGAGGATCTGGGATCTGAGCCAGCACCCTGGGCATTTATTAGAAGTTCTTTGAGTGACTGCAGCATGCAGACAAAGTTAAAAATTATTCTATATTTATGAGTTCATGCCAATCTGTGCAGCATAGATTCTGCTGAAACCCCAATCAGATGGTGGTTTAAAGGGACACACTGCACACAACACCCAGTTTCCCAAATAATGCAGTTTTAGTCCTCCCATAGTCCCTTTCGCTAAAAATGGTTTTGACTTCTCTTTCCAAGAGAGCCCTCTTCCCTCCAGCAATCTTTTACTCTCTTCCCCCTAATTGGGAAAAGCATCTTTCATTCTCGGTCACATTTAATAAATCATATCCTTGCAATATTACGGATGAATTGCTGATGTATTAAGGTTTGGAAAGGTACAAAACCAGAAGGAAGATGGAGTTCCTTGGCCAAGGCAGAGATGATTGACAGGTAAAGGTGAGAATACCATAACACCCCAGAACACAATTCTATGAGAATGGACCGCATGCACGATGGTGATTGGCTAGAATAGACCACATGCGCGATGGTGATTGGCTGTCTGAAAGATGCCCCCTTTTCCCCACTGTTTCTTCATATTTCCCCTGTCTACCCAGATTCACATCCTCTTAATGCCTCTGTGAAAACTGTTGACAACTCTCTAGATGATTCCCATTTTCAAAGTCTGGGACCCCATTTAAGCCTAGCAAAGACACAGGCATGACAAAGGAGCGGCCATATTTTCTAAATGGTATCTGACTTCCCTAGGTGCCTGGGGTTGCTTCTTCCCTTTGCGTTGGCCAAGGTATGACAGCAGCAAGGGGATATGGGGTATGAGGCTGAAGGTGGAGCTCAGCTGATAGGGTTGATTGCCCAGCAGGCATCAAGTCCTAGTTTTGGTTCTCTGCACCCTGTCCTGGTTGAGCTGTTTAAACAAGTCTGTAGAGATTTGATCAGTCTATCATCCTGTGGGCCAACATTCTGTTCCACTATGTTGATTAGACTGTGCTGACCAAGCCAAAGAGTAGTGAGTAACCCAGACATCTTAGCAAACCATGTCTGCACCAGAAGGTGAGTGATGGTTCTCAGGAAAATCCAGAGGTCTCAATGGATCAGAATGAAGATCCTTGGGGCTTTGTCACCTGCCGGATTCAAGATGTCCTCTTCAAAGTGAATTTGCTTCACTGTGCATTTTCTGTCACTAAGAAAGAAGCAATAATGCTTCAACCTATGGCCACATAACCTTCAGAGATGCTGATCAAGAGTGCAGGCACACAGGGCTACCCAGAGAAGCCTCTGATGGTGAGTAAAGTTGAAATTCAAGAGGCCCGACGAGATGACTATCAGGTAAAGGCACTTGACACTAAGCTTGATGACCTGAGTTGGTGGAAGGGGAGAACCAATTCCCATAAGTTGTCCTTTAATCCACACAGACAGACAATGACAGACAGACAGACAGACAGGCAGACAGACACACACACACACAACCATACACACACAAATAAAATACATAGCTGGGTGATGATGGTGCACGCCTTTAATCCCAGAACTGGAAAGGCAAAAGCAAGTGAATTTCTGTGAGTTTGAAGCTAGCCTGGTCAACAGCGGTAGCTCCAGGATAGCTATGGATACACAGTGAAACCCTGTCGTTAAAAAAAAAAAAGAGAGAGAAAAGAAAAAGAACTTTAAGCAACTCTCTCGTTTGGTCCTCATGATCCAAGAAATCTGAAGGTTTCCTCCAACATTGCTTTTCACTGACCTTACTGTGAGTCCATCACCTAGGAAAGCAAATCTTAAACATGTTAAGATTGCAAAGGATGAGTTTATAACTCTTACTTTATTCTTATTTTACTCTTATTTTTATGGATATCCTCCAGACTCTGAGAGAGAGACTGATACACGGTACTGCTTCTCCTATGTCTGGATTTCATAACCAGGGAGACAAGTGTTGCGAAAGGAGGGTCACCTCTCAGTTTCACCCAGCGACACAGGCAGAAAGAGTTTGCTTCCATAGTTATCAATGCACCCTGGTACTGTCCTGGCCCCTTGTTCTGCTGTGAAGGGACCGATGACAGAGAGTTGTGAACTGTTGCTCTGGCGAGGAGCCCCCAGCAAGAGGAGTTCTCAGCCAAAACCTCAGCCCTTCCCATCCCCCCTCAATGGAACAACTGTGAGCCACATTCGACAGCTGGCTCCTAGAAGACACGGCTTTTGTGTAAAATCAGAAACCTTCTCCCGTTATACACTGAATTTTTAAAGTCCTTTCGTGCTTTATTCTCATGATTTTATGATTTCATATCTTTGACAGGCTTGGAATTTTATAGTGTAAGGTACTGCAGAGATGTAATAAAATGATCAACGGTTATCTGGGTACATCAGCATCGTTTATTAAGTGGCCTATTGTTTCTTTATTGGTTTGGCTTGTCACTGTAAGGAGAAGATGCGTTCTTGAATGGACTCTGACCTTCTTCTCTGCTGTCTAATCCTCTGCTGATTTGTCTGTTTGTGGGACGGTGCTGCCTTCTCTCAATTACTTTACCTTTATAATGTGTGGCAGCATCTGGAAAGACAATGATCTTCCAGTCCTCTGATCTTTTCTCCCAAAATATTCCTGAATATTCTTTTTTTGATGTTGTTATTTTCCCCTTTTGTTTCATAGGTTCATCTTGGTTCTTCCCCATTCTGACTCCCAAACCCATCAGGGGTGTGGGGGTGTGGGGGTGTAGGAGGTGTGTGTGTGTGTATCAGAAAGATTAATTTTTTTTTCTTTTCTTTTGATTTTTATCTGAGCATAACTCACATATAGTAGATATCTCTTTCGGAAAGGATTTATGGACTGAATTAAGTAGAAAAAGGACAAATTATTGTGTTCTTAAATCTCGTTCATTCTTCCCTGCCTCCTCTCAAAAATTTCCACATCTTTATAAACAGATGAACAGTAACATGGTCCAGTTCAGTAGCTAAGAACTACTATGGGTCTTCCAGAGGAATCGGGTTTTGATCTCATGTCTGTAATTCTATCTCCAGAGGATCTGATACCCTTTTGTGGTCTCTGCAAGCACACACACACACACACACACACACACACACACACACACACATATTTAAAACAAACAAACAAACAAACAAACACTAAGCCATGTGGACACGGAAGACCATATATGACAGGAAGTATTAACTCTGCTAATTACCAACTTATTAGTATATTTCTCTGTTAGCTGTAATTTTCACTCTTCTTGAATAGTTTAATAAGATAGCACTTATTGAATTGGCATAGAATATGTGAGGAGATTGCATTTACAGCCCCAATTTTTTATTTATTAAAATATTTATGTTCTTTGTAGTTTAGCTATACCCCTCATGCTCTTCACCCCTGGGTTCAGCCAGGCAACTTACTTTGAGATAGAGGATTCCAAAGCACCCAATCCTGGGGCTTGTTCTCACTCCCACCTTCTGACACACGAGGAGCATATGTGTGCGCTAGTCTGCTGCAGGATGAAAAACAAGCCCAGAACCCCGAACCCTCCAGCAGGCAGCTGACAACCAGAACCCCGAACACTCCAGCAGGCAGCTGACAACCGGTGGACCTCCAGATAGAGGAGTAGGCGAGGCATAAATGAGAAGAGGCACCCATCCAAACCCAGTTCAAATCACTAATCTGAAGATGGTTGCATTAAATGTCAATGTTTTACTTAGGCCATTGAGTTAAGGCTCCAGCATTACCATGGCAGGAACTTACACAGAACTTGGCAATAGGGGGCCTTTGAAAATTGTTTAGTGCATCCATCTGTAGACAGTTACCCATCTACCTACTCTTCCTTTTCTTTGAGTTTTCATTTGCAAGTGTCTAACATGGGTATGCTATGAAATTAATGTGTGTATTTTTGCAATTTGCCATATTTCAAATGGCATCCATAGTGTTTTCTAGTCTCCTTAGTAGAAAAGATTATCAGCCACACTCAGGCTCCTTTTAGCATTTTACTTGTTGTCTCAGAGGAGATATAAAGGAAACAGGAGACATTTCATTGGAATGAAATGAGTGATAGAAACTCATTTCAAGGACTTGTTGCAGACAGGTAGGAGGCAACGGAGGGACTCGGAGAGCTGGAGGCATGTAGCTTTTGTTCTGTGATATTTGAATATTGTATTTAGAGTGTCATCTGGGGAAAAGTGAGATTGTAGACTAATCCAAGTTGATGTGTTTCTTTCCTCCGATTGTGGCTGGGTTATAAAACCAAGTGTGATTAAATATATTAATTTAATCCCAGCACTGGGAGGCAGAGGCAGGAGGATCTCTGAGTTTGAGGCCAGCCTGGTCTACAAGAGCTAGTTCCAGGACAGGCTCCAAAACCACAGAGAAACCCTGTCTCAAAAAAAAAAAAAAAAAAAAAAAACCAAAAAAAACCAAGTGTGATTCATGCTTACTTGTATCTTGAAGCTTCTCTTCACTTCATACTTTGGCAGGAGGTGAAAGGCTGGGGGTTTGGACAGGAATCCTTTCATCTTCATGGAGAAGAAAACCACTGATCTTACCAATTTCCATTTTCTAGATAGAAAGAAAGTGAAACTATAGTCTGCAGACAGCTGTACAGACAGACATTAGGGTATAACACAGTGGGGACTAGAATTCAAATTTCCCAACATTCGTTTTTTAAATTAATTTTACTTTTGAGATTATAAGATAATTGCAAAATTTTTCCCTTCCCTTTCCCCCTCCCAGTGCCCCCAACATTCAAAATGGTGCTCCTCCTAGACCTTGATGTAATCAGTGGGAAATATGAGTAAACACACACTAGAAACAGAGGCATTTAAATAGATACATAAATTCCAGAAAACAACAGCATCATAATGGAACCTGCCCATTTGTCACACTTTCAAATGGTAAAAATTCCAACCTTTTCTTCTTCTTCTTAGTATGACAGTCTTAATTGTCAACTTGATGCAATGTAGAATCAGTTGGGAAGAAAGTCTCAATAAAGGATTGTGAGATCAGATGGCCTGAGAATATGTCTGTGGGGATTACTTTGATTACATCAATTAAGGCTGGAAGATCTGCCCACTGTGAGTGGTGTCATTCCCCAGGCAGAGGATCCTGAACTATAGGAGAGGTGAGAAAGGGAACTGAACACTAGCTAGCATTCATGTATTAATTTACTGCTGTCAGCTCTTGACTGGGTATGTGGTGTGTCCAGTTGCTTCAAGTCCCTGCTGCCTGGACTTGACCTACAAGGACTGTCTGTAACCTGGATTCACCAGCTAAATGTTTTCATCAATGCATTTTGTATCATAGCAACAGGCATTGAAACTGAGAAAGTTAGTATGCTAATAATGAGAATGAGTCTGTAAATGTAACTTAGAAATTAACACAATTAAAAATGGAAACAGTCTCCACCATCAACCCCCAAGCTACTTCTTTTGAATCATAGAGTTATTTTTCCCTTAACAATTGTATCCACATATGTATTTATGGCAATTCCTATTATTTTAAAAACGCAAATCGTATGCTAGAACTTTAAAAATAAGGAAGGTGACAGTTTCCCATGTAAATAGTTGTGCTTGGTGTCTAGGACATAGATGTCCCTTAACACATTGGAGAAAAGTGAGGTGGTTCCCAAAATTTTGTCATTACAACACTGCCTTCAAGATTTTTTAATATACAATTTGTTCTCTGTTCAAATATTTATGCCTTCCAGATCATTGGGAAATTTACTGAGTCAAAAAGAAATTTATAAAATAGAGTTGTATATTATATAATTTATATAATTGCATATTTATATAACTATATATTTATGGAAATATATGATTTTATGTATTTCTGATAAATATCGAGTTATTCTGCAGAATCAGGCCAGTTAAGTCATCTGTTCTCCCTTGGCAGGGCTGTTTGTCAAGGCCAACACTAAATGCTAATCTTTCCCAGTCTTGCCAGAAAACTCACACATCCTAGGTTTGGTAAATCAAGCCTCTCTGTACTTTTTTATTCTTTTTATCTATATTTATTAGAGTCCTCATGGGTGGCTCAAATTCCTAGGATAAAGAGTTTAAATAGGTGCAGTGTTGCTGGGCCCTGATGTCTTCTTTGGAGGAGGGGGTGAGAAGGTGTCATGTCAACGAACAAGACACGGGAAGTCAGGCAGAAGGCATACAGCAGACTCATTTATTTAACAACAGGAAAAACCATAAACCCTCCCAGTATCCAAGCATTTTGATCCATTGACCCTTGATATCATGTGGTTGTCTTTCATTGGCTGGGCATGAACAGGTCCTCTGACAGCACCAGGCAGACTCCAAGTTTGCTCCTTTTGTCCTGGTAGGCCTTAACTTCAAACATATCCACCCTTTTTTTATTTATTACATGGGCGCTCAGCGGGAGCCAGAGTTCTTTGCTCAGGCCTTGTTGACCCCACCTCAGGGGGGCTCAGCAACTTGACTGTGTCTGTCTTAGGCTGGCTTGTCAAACAAACTCTTACCCATCAGTGACTACCATATCTCAAAGAGCATACATTCCTGGAGAGCTGCCAGGGTTGGGGGACTAGGCAGTAGCCTTTTAAATTACAAATAACCAGGCATGCATAACCTCCTGTGGAGGACTGCGAGAAGGATGCCTAAGAGCCATTAACAAGGGCAGTATTTGCTTTTGTTCATGAGCTCAGAGGTTTCAGTGCTCAATTTGTTGCTGTGGTGAGGCAGGATATTGTGGTGACATGTTTACTTCATTATGGTCAGGCAACAGAGGGTGAGACAAGAAAGGGACAGGAACAAGATAACTGCTACCCCCATACTCTATCCTAGCCACCACTAGTGACCTCCTTCTTCCAGCTAGACCTCACCTCCCACTGACTACTACCACCTCCCCAAAACACTATCATATCATTAAACTCTCTAAAGATTAAATCCATTGATTCTGTCAAAGCCCTCATGATCCAATTGTCTCTCAGTGACTAATTCCACTAACTGAGGACCAACCTTCAATGCATGGTCCTCTTAGGGGAAATTTTTATATCCAAACTGTAATACTTTATTCGACTCTCATATAGGATACTGAAATGCATATGCTATTTTTAAAGTTAACTAATACACAGTAAAAACTCACTTAAGATGTGTAAAAATGTAAGATATAAGATTATAAATTAAGAACATCTGAAATAAGCCTTTAGTTGTTTTTTTTTCCCCCTACTGAGACACCAGAAATTCTGTAACTGGTGTTGGTCTTGTGTCAAGCCCTATTGTAGAATGCTGTCCTAAGGGCATGACATGGTTGTTGCTCTCTTGAACACTCAACAGTGGTGATTGCCTGGAGGAGACATGCACAAGGGTCAATTAACACTCTGTCTGGAAGTGGGGAGGAGCCAGGAGGATCTATGAGCAGTTAACACCTGTTGGGAAAAGGGGGCATTTTTTCACTGTTGTAGCTACCTGTAAGTTGCCCTTTCTTCTGTGAATAACCCCTTACTCATGTTCCCAGAAGTTACTCTAATCAAGCTCACTGTTTCACCAAGTTAGACTCGAGCAGAACCATTTTGTTGGTCTGTCCACATACATCAGGTCGCTGTCTTCGTGCTTTGTGAGTGTTGGGAACTTATTGTGGAGTCCTAATGTCAACATTGCATGACGTAACTTTAATTATACATTGTGATTATTTTCTCCCGTCTGTTTCTGCCATGTCATTTTGTTGATGATATCTTTTGTTGTACACAGTTTTTAAATTATGAAGTCAAACATCATCATTTTATAGGGAGACTCACATTTCTAAGTCTTTCAGTATCAATCTGTAATCTCTTAGAGTTGCATTAACTGCTGCAGCAGCCAGCCATCTATTTTTCATTGAAATGAATCATTCTAACTTTGAAATGCAAATTTACTGTTGCAGCTGCTGTTTTTGACTAACAACGTCAATCTTTATGGAGAAAAATAGTATTCCTCACTTAACTACATACAGGGTGAGGAAGGCTCCAGAAGGCCCAGATAAATGGTGGGCATATCAAATTAGAAACTGCAGTATGATTGAAAAACCCTGTGTTACAAAGCCCAAGCAGAAATAATTTTGCAGATATTAGCTTCTTACCAATGTGTCCCTCAATGTCTTGTCTGTTTCAGAAGTTACTCAAGAATCTTGCCTATAAAATACTAATTGATATGGGCAGTTGTTGAAATGACTGTTAAGTCTGTGTTCGCGTGCTGCTTAACCTCCATCGCCAACTTGTCTGGACATAGGAGGCAGAGGCAGAGCTCTGGGCTTACCTAAAGGCATTTCCAGAGATAACTGATGTGGGGAGGATCTACCCTGAGTAGGGACTGGAGACTGAGACGGGCTGAAAGGGGAATGAAGGAGAAAGCTGGGGTGAGGGTCAAGATTACCCTCTCTTTGCTTCCTGGCCCATCCCA
>NC_022018.1:49066365-49074370 GCF_000317375.1 Microtus ochrogaster | reverse complement strand
TGCCTCCTAAGTGCTGGGATTAAAGGCGTGCGCTGCCACCGCCCAGCGAACCTTCACTTTCTTAAATTCCTTCTGTCAAGTAGGTTGTCATAACAGCAGAAAGGCAGCTAATGTAACTAGCAATGTGTGGCTCTGGCTGGGACCACCATCTGTTTATCTGCTATAGACTGCACTAAATGGGGCCGCCTGTTCATCCCAGGAAGCAGAAGTTGGCAAAGGTCAGTCACTTTGATGCTGCAGAAAAAAAACCAAAGACTTCACAGGAAGTACCGTGGGAAACTCAGAAAGGTTGTGACCCCTCCAAATGTACGGGGTGCATGGAAAGGTGAGGGGTGCCATGCTGGTAAGGAAGAGTAGGGGTAATGAGGGCAGAATAAACAGGGAATTATGATAAGACTGAAAAAAAGAGTATTTTTGTAGCACTGAAAGTTAGTGGCTAGTTCCTAAGGTCTCTATGACACCATGCAGGTCGCTATCCCCCCCATATTTACACCTCTGATGACCCAACCATCAACATTTTGAGACAACCTGTGTGTTTTCACAGAAACCGTGTTTATGTTCACCTTGCAGTGTCACGTGCCGTAACAACGATACTTGAGGAGGCATCGAAAATTAAGGATATATTTTTAAGAATTTTTTTTTTTTTAGTATGCTCTGGTACTACACAGTTGCTTGGTTTAAAAAGAAAAAGAATTAGAAGGAAAATTCATTGTTTGCACCTGGAATCCCGTTGCTCTTTTTAAAGCCTGATTTAGAGATCTGAGAACCCAGCAAGGGCTAAATGACGATGACAGGCACCTGTGGGGACTCTTTCTCATCTCCCTGCCTCCAGACAGATGGAAATGAAGACTCCACCGGGGCTAAGAATCTGCTTTAAGCCAGGAGGTGGCAAACAGGCTCTGAGAAGAGCAGTGGCATTACTATTCCTTTGCATTTCATTTCACGAGGATGCAAAAGCAGCAAAGCCTGTGCACAACGTGTGCACACATGTGCGTGCGCATGAACACACATGTGCTTGCACGTACACACACACACACATATTTTTGTAGCAGTCCTTCGAGGTCCTCATGAGAAAGGACACAGAAAACTGAGAATGGGTTGTAACCAGGGAAAACTGCCCAAAATTCAGCCACAATGAACGTCCTTACTCTAATAGAGTCACTACATTTTGAAGCACTGTCTCTATAGCCAAATTCCTAGGTTGAAATGCCAGCATTATCACTTGGTGGCCATGACTATGGGCAAGTAATTTAGCCTCAGATACCTCCAGTTTTCCTATTTGCAGCAGTATCTACCGTAGCATGGCTAAATAGGCTCGGTGGTGAGATATGAGCTACATCCTTAGCATGGTGCCAGCTCTTCGTGGCATTGTTACTTATTTACTTCGAAACTCCAAGCTGTGCAGGATTTGCGCTTGCATTTCTGTTTCCTGTTTCTGGATTTCTGAAAAGGGTTGATCTCGTTATAGGATGCTTTAGAGCCAAAAGTGTCGTGGTTGTCAAGAAATCTACTCTCCGGCGGAGCTCCCAGGTTGGAAACACTCTTAGATGCCCTGACTTGGAAAAAATAGTACCTTTACTCATGGGAAGAAGGAGTCAGTGGTCCATGTCTGCCTGGCAGAAAGGCCTCACTGCTTCCTGCACCCCGAAACTCTAGATATAGACAATATCTGGTTGCCCTGTGTGCCTTGCCTGTGGAGGGACCTGCTGGGGCAGAATGGAATCTTAACCGGTAATGGTGTAGTACAAATTTCCCAGCTATGTGTTCCTTCTGTTTTGTTGTGGTGTCTTAACTGACCTGAGGAAGACACATGAGCACAACAACCACCACCCAAACCACAACTGCTTTATCTAACGGCATGCTCAGTGCACACAGCTTCCAGAAAAATCCAGATGAAAATCCAGAGTAATGTAAGAGTCAGTGTCTCATGTTACAGAAACAAGCATCAGAATTTTCTTTAAATCGTGAGTTACTCTAGCACATTCAAATAATATTGACCTTGAGAATTTATTATTTATATATTTTCTTAGTAGTTCTTGTGAACATTTTCATTTTTACCACTATAGAAGAATTCACATCTCAAGTTTCTTAACCTAGAATAAAATACAGAAAGCTTCCCAAGATTATATATTGATGACATTTTCTACCTTCCCTTTCAAGCCTGTGGACCAATTTCTGGGTAAATCATGTGGAATAAAGGTAAGATTTGCCTTTGACCTCGTCCCTTTGTGCTCTCTCTGTGACTGATGGATTCATTGCCAAGTAGCTCCAGCCTCTCGCAGACATGTCAAGAGAGATGGTTGTGATCACTTAATTAGAGTGACCATGGAGAGACACCCACTCTGGTTTTCCTGAAAGCCTGTGATCATCCATTACTAGAAACTGCAGGCTTTCTTTATGATGAAAATGTCAGCCTCAGAAAGAACAGTCTGCCACAGCTCCTGGAGAGAGAGGACAGAGGAACTGGAGGAAAATTTAAGTGAAGAAAAATGAAATCCAAAACGAGAAAGATAATGGCTTCTGGGCTTTTTTAGTATGGAGCTTGCAAAGAGCTATGGATGTTCATGATATCTGACGTCCTTCGCCTTTCTTGCTTCTTCACACCCAATGGTCACACCCATTGCACAACTTTTTCCTTGCACCCACCATGTTCTTCCCAACATAAATGTTAACAGCATGAGCAGGACCCAGATTCTAAAGTTTGACTATCTTGACTTCCCAGTGTCAGTGTCATTAACCTTCATCATTGTCAAGCTCCTTGTCTTTTTTCACATGTGTGGGCAGTTGTGCCATTTGTGTGTGTGTGTGTGTGTGTGTGTGTGTGTAGGTCCAAATTTAACTCGAGGAGTCAACCTCCATTGCTTTGTACTCTATTCATTGTGGTAGATGCTCTTAATTGAACCCGAGCTTCTGATTTAGCTAATCTAGCTAGCCTAACTTTTTGCCTTTCTAGTGTTAGAATTACAGGTAAGCTACCACACCTACCTGGCATTTATTTGAGCTCAGGGGATCTAAAGTCTCATCATCGTCCTTATGCAGCAAGGTCTTTATCCACTGAGCCATCTCCCCAACACCCCCTTTCTTTCCTCTCTAAGTTACTCTGATCATTAGCACGTGCTTTTCCTGGGTTGGAGGGGGGGGAACTAAGTTATTTCATCCACATTGTCCAGTCATCACGAAGGGAAGCCAAGGCAGGAACTCAAGTAGGAACCTAGAGGCAGGAACTGAAGCAGGGGTCATAGAAGAACTCTATTTAGCATCTTAGTTTCATGGCTTGCTTGGTATGGTTTATTATATACTCTGGTACCACTTATCCATGGGTGAGACTGTTCACAGTGGCCAGGACTGTCCCACGTCCGTCATTAGTGAAGAAAATGGCTCCACAGACTTATCTAAAGGCCAACTGACATTTCCTCTTCCCAAACAACTCTTGCTTGTTTGTCAGTTTGACAAGAAGACAGTCATCACAGCCAGCTACTGAACCATCAGTGTACGGAGTAGTTCATAGAAGTATGGGTGAGAGGTATTCATAGGAACACGGACAATTTACAGGCAATTTATACTGCTAAAAATAAGTCTCTCTGATTTCAGCAACCACTGACTGTTTGTATATCTTTGGAGAGGATGTCTCAATGGTCAACATTAATGGGCCCAGTGTTCTAATGTAATCACAGTTGCGAGAGTCCTGAGAGCGAAGGCTAACTCATGGTTGGAGGACAGTGTTCCACAGCACTCAGGATGGAAGATGTTGGCCTAGACTGCAGCATTCCCCATCTTGGGGAAGAAGCACACTGGCTCTGTCTCAGGGAAGCAAAGCTGCTTGTCAAAGGATTCGTAGGAAGAATTTGTCTCTTTGGAACTCAGTGAGAAGAGATAGATAGCAGTAAAGCACTAAATCCTTCGTTCAGTTCAGTTCGAATCCTACATGTTGTGTGTTTTTCAAAGCAGAGCCCATTGTAGCCAGTTTTCAGTTTACTGGGTAAGCATCTCACTCTCCCACTATAGACAAGTCCACTCTGTACAGGAAAATGGACAAGGATAAATCTTCTTCTAGTTCATGCTTCATTCATTTGCCCACTCAGCCTCAGGAGACTGGTAGAAAACACGCAGTCCGAACAATCCTTTTCCTTCTTGGCAATGCTGGTCTTATTTTTACCAGCTACTGGTAATGCTTCAAGAAGAGCAGTGTACTGGACTTCCTAGTACAGAGTCCAATAATTAGTTTCTGTCTTCCAAAGTCACTCTGAAGATGAGTGATATAAGCATCATCTCTAGTTGAGTGAAAATAAACAGCGTCAACTTCATGTTGGCTGCTACCCAGATCTTTTCTGATGTCAATCATCAGCTCAGGGGTGCCACATGTTCTTCCACCAACTGAAACCCATCAAGAAGGGACTTGGGAGAGGGTTTGGTGATCAAAGTGTTGGTCATTCATGCGCCATGACCAGAGTCCAACCCTAGAGTCCATGTGAAAAAGCTGGATGTGATGGTGTACAATTGTAATCTTAGCACTAGAGTGGGAGGGACACAGAGATCTTTGGGGCTCTCTAGTGAGCTGACCTTGCCTAATCAGCAAGTCCCCAAGCTACTGAGACACCATCTCTCAAAAGCTAAATGTATAGTACCTAAAGGCTGACCCTTGAAATTAACCTGTAACCTCCAACTACTGGGGCACATATATGCCCAACTTCCTCCCTCTCGGCACACATGGAATTACATGAGTGTGCACATGTGTATATACACACAAATGCATCCACACACATGCAAAATAAACAAAATACATTTTTATAAAAGCTTTTGTTTTCTTTTTTTTTATCTTTCGAGACAGGGTTTCTCTGTGGCTTTGGATCCTGACCTGGAACTAGCTCTGTAGATCAGGCTGGTCTCGAACTCAGAGAGATCCGCCTGCCTCTGCCTCCCGAGTGCTGGGATTACAGGCATGCACCACCACCGCCCGGCTCTATAAAAGCTTTTGAATGGTAGACCCATGGACGCCAGTGAGACAGAATGAAATCAACTAGTCAAGTCAAAAGAGCTCTGTTCCTCAGGGTCAGATTCTAGTCCCAGCAAATTCAGGTGCATGTTTAGAAAATATTCCAATGACTTCCTATTTCTGAAATAATCAAACCCCATTTTTATTTCTTCTTATAAAAGTCTACAAATGTTCTTCTTTGGAACCCAGCCCTTGGCTCCTGGCCATGTTTCTGGCCCCATCCTGCACACCGCCCCTACATCATACTTTCCCTGACATCCATCCTCCAGTGGAAGCTTTTAATCTTCTCTCTTGGGTTCCGGGCCTTTGAAGAGATTGTTTAGCCACTACAGTTCTTTAGGAAGCTTCAGTGATTGCTGTAAATCAAAGCAAGTACACACTTTGTGTGCTCCAATAGTACCTGCCTCTGCTCCTTCCTAACTCAAGGATGTCAGTTTTTTTTCTGTGTTGACAAATCTCCTGACTTCGCTGAGTGAGTGGCCCCACATCTCTCTCTACGATGTTGTACCCTAAGCCTAGCAAATCATAAGCAGCAACAAATAGCTGGGGAATGCGTAAACAGATGCACGAGAAACACCCTTGCTGGCTCCCCTTGCTCACTCTGTAACCGCGATCCCTAAGCAGTCTGTAGGGCCGGATTTAGGGGAAATGATACCTAAATATCACTCTCTACTTTCAATTCAGAATTTTATTCTTCAGTGGAAATGGATGGGAAGAATGGTGAAATGGGAGTTCACTGTGAAATGAGCGATGCCTGCAATAAAAAGACCATCTTCTTTCTCTTGAACACTCAGCGGCGGTCAGCACGAGAAATGCAGGCAGTGCCCCACTGCTCCTCATCAGAAATACGGGAGCAAATGAACATTAGGCAAAGTTTCATTTCATCATTATTTTCGCTATAGCAACAGCCCAGGAATCTCAAGGGGAAAAATTCAAATAAAATAACATGAAAGGCACCATGATTTTTTTTTTAGAAATGACAAAAAGAAATAATAGAGATGAAAAATGACGCACTGTACCAAGTCCTTGGAGAATGGCCCTATCATTCATTATTACTGCAGTGGTGTTTGCACACGCACTTTCTAGACATGACTGAAATATTTAACAAGACCCTTTCCTCTCTGCCACCACCCCCATATTCTGCCCAAAGTGCTCAGGTCAACTGAAAATTGGATTAAAAGAAACCATCCAGCAATGAGTTGTATGTGTCCTGAACACCGTGACCATTTGTCATTTACAGAAACATCGACACAAAATCAGTACAAAAATATCGAGATTTTTTTAAGTACTCAAAGTAGGGTGCTCTATCCATGCAGAAGGAGCAGATTTCTATGTGGGGAAAAAAAGAAGAAAGAAAATAAAGATAGGTTTATATTTCTAGGGAAATACAAAGGTTTCTAATAAAATAGACTAAAACCTGCTGAGAGACATGCAAGGTGATTTATATAGGCTTTTACTATGGCATGCACGTTTTTAGATGCAGTAATCGCCTATACTGCCTCTTGTAGGGCATAAATAATACTAGCTCATAAACTTAATGAACAGTAAATAAAATCTGTTCATACACTCACCTCCTAAAAATGGGAATTCATCTTCAAAATGCTCCTGCAGAATGGCTCTGATAGTTTTGTTTTTTTATTATTATTTTTTTTTTAGTTTAGTGAGCAAATAGTTTTTAAAGGATACCTACTTGAAATCAGATTCTGCAACACATCCGACCAGAATGCAATGCGTCACTCATGTAGGATGTTGGGAACTCTACCCAAAGCATCTCCACCTTTGTAAAAGTCAATCCTATGGCAGTTTCTGCACTGTCGTTGACAGGTGGCTTAAACATCCCACCCAGTTACAAAAAACCATAATAACTGACACGTGAGGGGAAGAGAAACTGCACGAACGGGTCAGACCTGAGGTCAGCACGGCCAGAAAGAAACCCCGAGCACCGGAGGATGAGACGCACAGAAAACAAAGAGCTTACCAGGAGAGAATCCCGAGGCAAGTTCTGGAAAGACTAATACATGACCTGAAAACACGAAATCAGAACAAGGCTTGGTTACTTCTGATTGTGTTACAGATGTGAAACAAAACACTGCGTGTGATCACACTACTCTACGCTCGGCCTCCGGCGTGAGTCTCTGTCCTTGGCAAGTGTGGTTCACTAAAGGATGGGTATCCCTACATAGCCCGAGCAGACTTTTGATTTGCCACCCTCTCGCTTCAGCCCACCCAGAGCTGGAGTTACAGGCATGCACCGCCATTCTCTACTTCATAAAGCTTCTTGCAAAAAAACAATTGAACACACTCATTAGCTTCCTCCATCCTGTTCCACTGCAGTTTCTGTGTGTGACAGAGGCCCCAAAGGGAGGTGTGTGCACAAACACACGGGTCTCTTGATGTCTTCAACTCCACATTCAGGCAGCCTCCCTGCAGGAGGAGTGCTGAGAGTTCCCACTTAGCACCACAACAAAGGCTCCCACTCTCCAAACTTTTAACACAACTGCTTCCTTCTTTTCCCTTTCAGCTGTACCACTCAAAATGATACCCTTACCTTGATTTTTCCATACTTCATTATGAATGGAGTCATGTGGCAAGCATTAATCTGTGCCTGGAAGCTTTCATTTAGTGTTCCGTGTCTTGGTTTATTATAAGTTAAATGTGAGCTTCTTGTGAATTTGTATGTTTCCAATAGTTCTATCATTGCTTGTTTTTTTTTTTCCTATTCTCTTATTAGCAAACTTTGGTAAACACATTTTGCTTGAATTTATTATTATTACTCTGTGTGTGTGTGTGTGGTGTGTGTCTGTGTGTGTGTGTGTCTGTGTGTGTGTGTGGTGTGTGTGTCTGTGTGTGTGTGTCTGTGTGTGTGTGGTGTGTGTGTCTGTGTGTGTCTGTCTGTGTGTGTCTGTGTGTGTGTGTGTCTGTGTGTGTCTGTGTGTGTGTCTGTGTGTGTGGTGTGTGTGTGTGGTGTGTGTGTGGTGTGTGTGTGTGTCTGTGTGTGTGTGTCTGTGTGTG
>NC_022018.1:49062029-49066175 GCF_000317375.1 Microtus ochrogaster | reverse complement strand
TGTGTGTGTGTGTGTGTTCCACGACACATGTGTGGAGGTCAGAGGACAACTGTCAGGAACTGGCTCTCTCTTTCTACCATGGGTTCTGAGGGTTGAGCTCAGGTCACCAGGCATCACTACCCACTGAGCCATCTCACTTTTCTCTCACATCTTACGGTGGTGAGCTGTAGTTAGATTCTCTTATGTTTGGTTTTAAAACTGTGGGGCCAGGTGTGCGATTGCATTCTTTTAATCTCGGCTCTCAGGATACAGAGGCAGAATCAGACAGATTTCTGTGAGTTTGAGGCCAGCTTTCTGTACGTAACAAGTTCTGGCTGCCCAGAAATAACTTGAGACCCTGGAGAGACAGAGAGAGAGACAGAGAGAGAGAGACAGAGAGAGACAGAGAGAGAGACAGAGAGAGAGAGACAGAGAGAGAGAGACATAGAGAGAGAGAGAGACACAGAGAGAGAGAGACAGAGAGAGAGAGAGAGAGACACAGAGAGAGAGACAGAGAGAGACAGAGAGAGAGAGAGGAAGAAGACGGAAATAAGGAAAGATAAATAAGAATTTAGGATTTTGATTTGTCCTTTTGACGGAGTTAATTTGGAGAGAATGTTTAGATTTATAATAATTGTCTTTCAACCCTTTAATACAGTGTCTCTCCACTTCAGTCTTTAATGTCTCTCGATAGAATTTATAATTTTTCGGGAAGAGGGGTTCTAGAAAGGTTCACATGGCACCTTGTCTGTGTGGCATGGTTGATTTTAAAGGTAATTGCATCATTTTCCTTTTTAGGACCTTTGTTTAAAAATAATAAATTTCAGCTAAAATGTTATTATAACAATAAAAACAGGTCATGCATGAAGTAAAATCGGCACTTACCAAACCAAATTATACCTTGCAGTCTGCATTCAGTTTTAAACTCATTGTTTTAAATGTTAAATAGAAATAAAACTCCAGGTGGTAACATGGGAGGATGGAATTGGAGGAACTTCACTTTTCTTTCTTTGTTCTTTTCTCTCTTCGTGTTTGAATTCGCTTTCTGGTTTTGAGACAAGGTTTCATGTAATCTAGGCCAGTCTTGAAGTCCTGATGGATCCTCTTGCCTCTACTTCTCGGGGGGCCAGGATTACAGGTGAGTGTTCAGAGTCTTTGTTTCAAACACAGTGCTTAAAGTCAGAGTGAGTAGATCCCAGGGGTAGGAAATCGGATTGCCCCAAGAGTGGAATAAGTCTCAGCCATATGTATTGGACCACTGTCCCCTCTTCTGTTATGGAGCCCAAGAAAGTGTAGCTATATTACATGTCGCACGTCCACCTCGACATTGCCATTTGCCTTTCTCGCCCTTGCTTCCTATGATGAAGGCCCTCTTACCCTCCCTCCTGTCTGCTGCACTTTTGCATTCTGTTGGAAGAACCTGAAAGACCTGTTGCCTTTATTTTTGCTTTTGTCAAAAGACAAATCACAATAACAAGTATGATGAAATCATCAAATTGGATTTTATTTGCAATTCATGAATTACAGCATCTTCTCTAAAAATACAAACAAAAAAAGGCTCTCAGCAGAGAAAGTTGATTTCAAAGGCAGGAAAGGAGGCTGGAGAGAGGGCTCGGTGGTGGCTAGATGCACCAGCTGCTTTTGCAGAGGACCCAGGTTCAGTTCCCAGCACCCACATGGCAGCCACAGCATCTCTAACTCCAGCTCCAGAGAGTCCAAAGCCCTTTTTTGACTTCTACAGCATAATGCACACACACAGGAGCACATATGTACACTCAGGCACACACACAAACACATGAAATAAATATTTTTAGAAATAAAGTTCGAAGGGAACAGATTCAGGAAACAAACACTCGTGCGCTAGAACTGTGTTCCTTTGGTTCCACGTTTTGTGTTAGAGTCAGGGGATGTGTCTGTGTCAGAGTTGGGAGAGGTTTCACCCTGGTCGAATTATCATTTCTCTCCTGGTTTCTCAAAGGATCAAATAAAGAACTTGGATTTGGCTTGGTGGCAAGGAGCTTTAGTGTAGGAGATGCCATAGTGATCTGATTTCTGTTGAAGGTTAACCCAGGAACTCAGTTAAAATCGTGGCTAAAATTTTTACATAATAGACTATATTACAATGGAGAATGGGTTGTTGTTGTTTTGTACGATAGAGGGATTACATCTCAATCCCACAACTCACACAGATATCGTTTACTGAACGATATTTCTCTACCCTCTGGCAGTGCAGGATTTTTAGAACTCTTCTGAACTCTCTTCTGTTCCATTGGTCTGACTTTCACGGCTGACTTCCCCTCTGCATTCTGCCTGGTAACGCTCAGCTTTGATGGAGCATGCCCACCAGCTCCATTATGTTCCAAGGTTCCCTCAACTGTCTATGTCCTTCATCGTCTGCGAATTAACTTTAGAGTCCATATATTTGTTTTCTTCTAAAAACATAACAAAAGACAGCAAACCTTGTTGAGATTTTGATTGGGATTACTTTAAACTATAGCTAAATTTAGAGAAAACCAACACCTCACGGTGTCAAGCTTTCTTATATATCTGTGATTGACAGTCAGAGGGTCGAACACCTGACTTCACATCCTTCTATGGTCCCTGGAGTATGAGTTTGACCTAAAGGCTATTGGAGGAACCAACACAGAAATAAGCACGGAAGCTGAACTTCTGAGTCCATTTCTGTCACATTCGTTTCAGCTCGGGGTGTCTGTAATTACTACAACTCCCATGGCAACTCATCTGGGCCTGCAGGCTCCTTTTGATGGCTCACACCTTCCTCAGGCTCCGGAGCAACTCCGAACTCATCTTAACAAGGAGACTAAAAACTGGGGTGGAATGTCACGAGGATCAGTTCCTCTCAGAGCCCACCTACAAATATTCCAGAGACCCAGTAGTTAGTGGTCGGTGAAGCTGTGATTTCCATGGAAGAGCCCTGGGCCAGTAATAGTGACACTGGGTTTGGAAAAAAAAAAAAAAACAACTGCTGAATTAGTCTCTGAACTCCAGTTCAGAAGCTGCCACTAACTCATCTTTACATCGCAGAAGATAAAGCGGAGAACGCTCACATCTCCTCTGCTCTGAAAATAATCAATGTGGCCACTTCCTTTGGTGCCTCTTCTGTTTGACATTGAAAGCTAGCAGAGCCCCATAGAACTGGCTGGGAGCACAGTGAGGAGGGGGAGAAAAGGGAGAAGGGAGGAGGGAAGAAGCTGTCTCAGAACATAGAAATGCTTTTGAACACTTAGCACAGGTCCCTAAAATGAGGGCCTTAAACTAGACTGTTGCATGGAGGCCGCCTGTTCGGCCTGGCTGCCTGGCTAACTTAGCCCCAAAATAACCACACAGAAACTGTATTCATTAAATCACTGCTTGGCCCATTAGCTCTAGATTCTTATTGGCTAACTCATATTAATTTAACCCATTTCTATTAATCTGTGCATCGCCATGTGGCAGTGGCTTACCGGGTAAAATTCCCAGTGTCTGTCTCCATCAGATCCATGGCATCTCTCTCTGACTCCACCCTTCTTTCTCCCAGCATTCAGTCCAGTCCTCCCTGCCTGCCTAAGTTCTGCCCTATCAACAGGCCAAGGCAGTTTCTTTGTTCATTAATGGTAATGACAGCACCGAGGGGACTCCCACATCACTAGACAGCCTTATCTGAAAGGGAGACTGACAGGAAAGTGCTCACGCTACCATCACCAGGTGCCTGAAATCATGGCAGCCTCAGCTGTAATTTTTAAATGAAGACCATGTTCAGACCTTAGCTCTACCTCCTAATTCCCCAGCTGCCTTCAGACTCTTCCTTTATTCTTGAAAGAAACAGGTGACAAAGAGTCAGAACTGTGGTATGAGAGGTGGGAGGCATGCAATAGTGCACCCAGTGCACCCTGCTGCGTATGATTGGAGATACAGCACCCAGTCCACCCTGCCGTGTGTGATTGGAGATAGAGCACCCAGTCCACCCTGTCATGCGTGATTAGAGATAGATAGAGTACCCAGTCCACCCTGCCATGCGTGATTGGAGATGGGACACCCAGTCCACCCTGCCGTGTGTGACTGGAGATAGAGCACCCAGTCCACCCTGCCATGCGTGATTGGAGATAGAGCACCCAGTCTACCTTGGCATGTGTGATTAGAGATAGATAGAGCACCCAGTCCACCCTG
>NC_022018.1:49046805-49061872 GCF_000317375.1 Microtus ochrogaster | reverse complement strand
AGCACCCAGTCTACCCTGCCGTGTGTGATTGGAGATAGAGCACCCAGTCCACCCTGCCGTGTGTGATTGGAGATAGAGCACCCAGTCTACCCTGCTGTGTGTGATTGGAGATAGGACACCCAGTCTACCCTGCCGTGTGCAATTAGAGATGATAGAGGAACCAGTCTACCCTGCTGTGTGTGACTGGAGACAGAGCACCCAGTCCACCCTGCTGTATATGATTGGAGATATAGCACCCAGTCTACCCTGCCATGTGTGAGCTGGGTTACAGCTTTTGCGAATGTAGAAAGATGGAATAAAGCCAACCAGCCATCGCTAAATGAGAAGACCTGGGACTCTGTGCCTGCCGTTCTAGCTTATTTAAACTCACTTAAGTACCCATCCTCTGTCCTTCCAGAGACAGGTCTTGGGGTGAGGGGCTCAGTTGTCAGCTGACCAGCAACCTGGGCTTTTTGTTCTTAGGAAGCCTCAGGAACCCCAAGAAAGGAGACAGGAGAGGCAGGGCCTGTAAAAGTGAACAATGTCTTCCTTTTACTAGATTGTGGGACTAACTCACTCCTGAGTTCAGATGTTTTTGTGGGTTTTTCTTTCCCTAGAATGCTAATAAAATATTTATAGTTGACTCTTGGCTGCAGGATTCAGTATGTTTACAACCAAAGAAGAAACATATGTCTTGTCTCTCAGAAGATCAGAGAAGCCCATCAATGATACAGAGGGTGGACTTCCTAGAAAAGTGCGTCCACATTCACCAGATACTCAAGAGAGAAAAAATTAGAATCCAAATGAGATATTTGGGTTCATTATTAAATTTTGGGGGAAAATATCTTGTGATTAAATTCAAGTAATAGTATGATCATCAAAAACCAAAATTGTGCACTGATCTTTTTACATTTTAATTTTTATTTGGATTAAACCTGCTGTGATCATAGTCCGTTGGACGACCTGGCTGAGGGAGCTTAGCTGGAATCATGTTAAGATGGAGAATTCTTCTGGTTGCATCATTTTAAGATTGGTTTTTAAACAATAAAATTATTATATTAAAGGGCTGGGATGTCCTTGCAGTATATCCCCAAATATCTCATTTTCAGGCCATTTTATTTCTCTTCATGTAATGAGAGATTTATTGGAATAAAGAGTTGTTAGTTCTTTTTCAATCTTACACCCTTACAAAGGATGGTAAGTTATGAGTCTGTGGATTCAGATTCTTGGAAAAATAAGGAGACTGTGCAATCAGCAAGCATGGTATTTCTAGCTTATCTGTTGTAAGAGTAAAGTCTGATGAGTAGGGACCAATGCCATGGGAAATGCTCTGCATTTGCTATGGTTTGAATTTGTCGGTCGAGGTTCAAGAGATGGGAACTTGATCCTCAATGAAGCTGCGTTGAGAAGTAGATTAACCTTCATGAATCCCTGGGTTAGCAGGATATTGAAGGAATTGGCCTGTATGGGAGCCATGTCTGCCACTCCTGTTCAGGCTTGCCATGTGATGCACTCTGCCACATTCTGATACAGAAAGGATCTCTTCACCAGATGCCAAGCAGAGGCTGGCACCATGTTCTTAGACTGCTCTGTTCAGAACCATGAGGTAAAGAAACATTTATTTTTTATAATTTATCCAATCTATGGTATTCAGAAAATCGACTAATACTATATAATGCAATATGACATACTATTTAATAATGATATGGCATAAATATAATACAGTGTGCTTTATTATCATGTTTAGTCATATGAGTACATAATAAGCTATATTAAGTAACATTATATGTGCATATATGAAACATACATCTGTTAGACATTTCCTTGCTATGACAAACACCTGAGACAAACAGAAAGGATGTATGTGGGAGCTCTATTCCAGTGGTTTTGGTTCATGCTCACCTGGCTCCTTTTATTTCAGGGGCTGTGGTGAGGCAGAATATGGTGGCAGGAGCACATGGGAGGGGAAAGTTGCTCATCTCATGCCAGACAGTGCTGGTGATCAATGAGGTCTGTGAAGCGACAGTAGAATTGTCCTTGGCCTGTGTCCTCCAACTATCAGAAATCCTGATGTCTTTGAGGGTCAAAGAGCCCTGACCTACCTTTGTAGACCTTGTCAAGCAAACTCCCTGAAAATGTATTTACGGTAAATAACACGACCCCCAGCTAATGTGCTCACTCTGAGCCACTAACCCTGCAAGGCCAAAATGAATGTTCTTCATTGCAGAAGAGCACACAGCTCTCAGAAGAAGCTATGTTGCCTCGAATTGTCTTTCCTGGCTCACTGACAAGTACACCTCCTCACCTGGCTCTGGCTTCACAGTGGCATCAGCAGTGGCAAGAGGAGAACCGATCATCAGAATCTACTGTGTCTCGGAAGACAGTAGCCCCCCAGCAAGGTGGGTGGATCTTGTTAAAATGCAGGGTTGTATTAGTAGACCAGGCCAGGGCCCTAGATTCTGCATTTCCAACATTCTTTCATAAGATGCCCACATGTCCCACGTATAGACCATGCTTTAAGAAAAAAAAAAGACAAGGAATGCTTTCTCACACTGGTGCTGCCATTTGCATTATATCCAGATCATCAAGGGTACCAGTCATGGTGACACACACGGTTAATCCCAGAGCTTGGGGAAGCAGGCAGATCTCTGTGAGTTCAAAGCCAGGAAGAGCTTAGTGAGATCCTATCCAAAATAGAGAGAGAGAGAGAGAGAGAGAGAGAGAGAGAGAGAGAGAGAGAGAGAGAAACTAGCAAAAAGAAAACAGAGCACCAAAGGATGGAGAGGAACAAAAAGAGTGAAGAAATCTGGGAACCTCATCTCAACATTCACACACCAGAAAACACAAGGTAACAACTACAATACCATTCTACTGACAGCAGGACAGTGGTGAAATTTGTCTCACTTTGGAGCTTCCGCCTCACACTCATGGACACATGTTCTGCCAGTTGGCTTGTGTGATACCTGAGTTACAATGACGTCTCTTTCCAAGTGTACAGTCACTGTAGTGGGAAACGAAAGCTTTGCCAACTGTGTGCCTACACTCGTCTCTGTTCATATTAATTGCGCGTTTCATTCCAGGGCTAAAGGTACAACTCTCCGTGTGTGAGCATGCTCACAAGGAGAAGCTGTGCCTGCCAATGCTTAGAAAAGTTCTTCAGTGCGTGACTCCCCCTGTTCTCCACTGGGATGCTGTGGTGCTTTGGATGTGGACTCTCCTCCATGGCTCATGTATTGGAACACTTGGTCTTCATCTAGTGATACTGTTGGGAGAGACTGGGCGTCTCTTTAGAAGGTGACCTGTCACTGGAGAAGGTGGGTTGCTGAGAGCAAGCCTGGTGATTTATAGCCCACCCACTTCCAACTCTGGTCTCTCTTCCTTCACATCTGTCAAGATGTGAGCAAGCTCCTGTGGCCCAGGACCACCTTCCACCATGCCTTCTGGCCATGGTGGATCTCATCCCCTCAAGCCACGTGCCAGAAGAAATCCTCCCTCCCAACAATTGCTTATTGTCAGACATTTGGCCCCAGCGAGAATTCTGCCTTTTCCTTGGAAGCCCTTTACGCGTTGCTGTTCTTACTCTGTCCAGCTTACACAGGAATCCTTCGAAGCACATGGGGCTGCTGTTGGCTTGCTGCTTTCTTAGGCTATCAATGCCGAGCCACACAGTGCTCACTTACTGGTGCCATTCGCGTGCAGGTTGTTCCAGCATGGGTCTCTCCAGCAGAGAGAGTTACAAACAACTTTACACCCTGGAGAAGAAGATGGTAAGTTCTTATGTTCTGATTCGCTTAGAATCCCCTTAGCATGAGGTGAGGAATAGCTGGAATTTCGACCATAACAGATATTTAGACACTAACAGAAGGAGAAAAAAAAAATTGGCTTGACTCAGTGAAAATACCATTGATTAAAGTCATTTAAGTTCAGTTGCCATGTAATCCACTAGTAACCAGGCGTCTGCTTATAGTCACTATCATTGCATATGTTTTATTTGATTCACACAGTAAACTAGACTAAATGCACGTGGAATGCCTAAAGTAATGGGATGAACAACCCAAGCCACACGAGACACATTCTATGCGCTCAGCGTCCTCATTCTTCTGGCAGGCTTTTCAATTATTTATACCACTCAGGATAATGGTTATTGTCCTAGCGCCCTTAGGAATATGACCTGAATGCCCAGATCAACACACCGTCTCACAGAGAGACTCCATTATTGTTCTGATTCCTCTCTGTCTGCAACTGTGTCCTTGAGGCCTCTGCGCTGCGATTATTCCAGCCCTGATTATTGCTTCCTGCTGCTAACCCTTCAGGCCTTTGCGCTCTCACCACCCTCAAATTGAATTAGAGGATTCCTCTGTAGGGTCCTTACCCTTTGGACTTGCCTATTTGTAAACTTTTACTTTCTGTTGGCATATCTTGCTCACCTATCTGTCCTTCCTGCTAGACAGTAAGCACCCTGGGAATAAGGGATTGAACCTGTTTGATAGTTGAAATCCCAGAGGTTGAATCCCGGGCCTTAGTAGGGCTTAGTAGGCAAGCAACTAAAGCAACTGCTCCTGACCTAGATTCTTAGGGAAAGTGTACTCATCATTGTATGACTTCTCTTACCACCATTTCAGAACACCTGACGGGAGCAACTCAAGGGACAAAGGCTTTATTTGGGCCCAACGTTGGAGATGGTGGAGTCCACCGTGGTGGGGAAGGCGTGGTAGTACAGGCTAGAAGCATGGGGTCATTCACACTTTGGTAGAGTAGAAAACAAAGGGGACCTGAACTGAAACGGAGGTTGGGGTGTGAGCCACATAACCCACCCCGCAGTGACCCACTTCCTACATCTGTAGGCCCCACCTCAGGCAGGTGCCATAACCTCTGAAGACAATTCCACTAGATAGTTAGGTGTTCAGACACAGACCTGTGGGAGACATTTCACATTCAAATAAAACCATTATATCCCCAACCGTGTTTAACACAGTGCACAGCCCTTGATAAAGCCTGTGAATGCTTGTTGAAGGACTAAGAGAATGCGCAAGCCCTGCTCTCTTGCTCAGTCCAGACCATACTGCTTCCCGCTGTTAGGGAGACAGGCAATCTCTCTGCAATACGTTAGTTTTAGGACTGTTATCATCGGTGTCTAAGAACGTGCTGAATATCCAGCCCATCTTTTCTTTCACAGGCCAGCAGCGGTTCTGCCTATGTCCACAGACTTTGTTTCACTGGCGTACTAAAGCCCTCTAGGAGTGTTTCTAGGAGAGGTTTACAGTGTAAACGCAAACTTAAAATATCTCTGCTTTATTATAAAATGCCAGGAATACTGGAACAGTTTAAGACTCGTTAGGAGTTTATTTTTCAGTTGGAGAGCGGAGTCAGTTATATGCTCATGAGTCCACAGTTCCTTTTTATTCCCTTGCTGTCTGGGCAAGGCATCATTACGTTATCCTTTAGACGGTTCCCATTCGACCCCAGTTGTTTGCTTTCCGACTCTTCTTGATAAGCCTCCCCAGTCCACCTCTTCTCCTCCGAGCACTGACCTTAAGAAGCTCAACTCCAGACTTCAAAGGGGGATGGGCTTCCTTCATTTCTGAGCAACGGGTGGGCATGCCTACCCTACAGCATGTGTTGAACTTCTGCCCTTCTTGAACTTCGAACCAAGACAGCAAATAATGGTTGTGGATCTTGTATAAGCCCAGAGCAGCACTGGGCACATGTCACGGCTGAGATGGCTCTAAAAATCCCTAACCTTGCAAGTCACAAAACAGCTTCTGTGGCTGCCTGTAATGACTCCCATAGGGAGTACTATTCAGCCTTTCTGCAAACCTGTATTCTCGCTGTTAGTTTTTAGACCCTAAACATGTGCCAACACCCCATCTATGTTCAGCTTGCTGTCTCTTGCGTCCCAGAGGAACCACTAGGAGTAGATAGCACAGCCTCTATCACAGTCCTTGAGATGGGGTCAAAAAGAACCTACCGCATAAATGTACTAGTAAAGATCACTTGAAAAAAATATAACCCAACCCCATACAGCCACAAAAAGCAGAGGAATCTGAGAGCCAGGATCCCCAGAGATAGCAATGGAACTGTTACATTCAGTTTGTTCTTCCACAGCCTATTTTGAAAATCAAATATATATATTGCATATTTAGGCTTTAGCTTAAAACGCATGCATCAAATAAATCATAAAGCATGCCTGGAATTTATGCTTCTCATTTCTCCTGCTATGGTTAGCGATCATGGATGTGGCCAAATGGGAATTAACGTCACCAAATATTTCCCAACCTTCCGGTACAGAGAGGTAATCTAAGGATACCTAACTTTAATTTGAGTGTCAGAGTCTTTTGTGGACTTTCTAAGTCTTTGGAAGTTATTTAAATACCAGCATCCATTTGCATGGGTACAAACTCAGATCAGCTGTAGAAGGAAAAAGAACATTAGGCTTCCACTTGGCAGGCCTCTGCAAGCGTTCGTTGAATTTATGCATGTGGTAGCCTCCTGGTTTATATGCTGAAGGGGGTGGTCTAGGAGGCATAGTGTAAAGCTAGCCATTTGTATGAAGCCTTTGCAGGCCGAGGAGAGCTTCTTTTGTGTTTGTTCCCCTTTTCATGGAAACACGAGCCAGCTTCTGCATGTCGATGGCAACATGGGTTGGGCGGTCGCTTCTTTACAAGAGGGCAACTTGCAGAAAAAGGACCAGGGAGATTTGAGGTCATGCGTGGAGACGGATGAGGGAAGCAGGAAATGTGAACCTCAGTAGACAGGTGGAAGGGAAATGACAAACTCACACCAGAGCAAACACCATGCCCCAGCCAAATGCACCAGAAACCCCTCCCCTGCCATCAGAAACTCCTGAGGGTCTGGTGCTCAGAGCAGCTGTAAGCACTCAGATCAGGGGAAAACAAGTTGTTTACAAGAAATTCAGGATCTGGGGGTTCACAGCTCCTAACAGGGTTAATTTAAATATAAGAGCTATCTAGTAATAAGCCTGAACCATCAGCCAAACAGTTTGTAATTAACATTAAGCCTCGGAGTGGATATTCAGAACTGGCAGGTAGGAGAGAAACCTCCAGTTACAAATGGCACCCACAATCTGGCATGGATCCACAAAAGACCTAAAAAAAAGTCTTAAAAAAAGAGGGTTTCTAGACCCACAAAAACAGGAGTCAAGTGCAACTTCTTGGTAGCCACTGCAGAGAGACATTTGATTGTGGGGGCTGCTAAGCTAAACCAACATAAAGGTATTTTGACTTCCAAATTTGGGTCTAAGAATATGTTGTTTTAGAAAAGAGGTTTTGCTTTTGTTTTCTCAGAATATGAAAAGCTGTGGATTTCTTCCAGGCTAATATGGTTTAAGCAAGCAAAACCCCCTGAGAGGTCTCCAATGGGAGCCATGACCCAGGTGACTCAACATCCAAAGCAACTTCCAGGCTACTGGTTGAGATGAATGAAGCACAAAAAATACCCCAGTCAGGACTTGACCATAATTCTAAATTTTCTCAGGATCCCCATAAGATTTCTAGCACCCTCAATCAGCAGGAAGTAGTATTAAAAACTATTCCCAAATTCCCAAAATATTATTTATAAATATTTGTTTTGCTTTAAAGGGGGTTGGTTAAAAATCATTAATGGTCACAGTCAATCTAAAGACAAAAAGTAAATATGAAATAAAAATGATGAAAAAGGTAGACTATTAAATCTACTTTAATCCAAAATACAACTATTAACCTCAGACATTTTACAATGGCATGGATTATAGTATAGTGATACAAATTTAAAGTTAATTTTATTACACTGTATATTTCTTTTACACTGTATGTTTCTATTCTTATTTAAAGGAGTTTCATATATTGTTACAAATTTAAGGTCAATTTTGTTATTCTATATGTGTATGTCTACTCTTGTTTAAGGTATGTTTATACATCTCTTTTAAAAATGTAATGTATAGTTAAGAAATAAAAATTAAAATTAATAGTCATCTATAATAGTCAAACTTGCAGACATATTAAGTTTCTAGATATGCAGAAATATATTTCAGATGGATAGGTGATCTTCAAACACTTCAAAGACCTACAGAATATGGCACTTAAAATATTTTAAGAACTTAGATTTTTCTAAGACAGTGAGACATGTCTGCCCTGGCAGCACCAATTACCTCATGAGGATCATGGGCATCAAAGAAGTTCCTTCTGGAGTTTGCTTTCAATGTGGTAAGACTAGCCATTTGGGCAAGAAACTTCTCTTTCCCAAACTGCTTTACAACATGCTGTATAGACTAGAGATGCAGGACCCACAGGAAAATGACTGCTGAACTTGCCAAAAGAAAGTGGGATGGTTCTTCAGGGTTCCTGCTTCACAGAAGAAACTGCCAGGCATTCTGTAGGACACAGAGGAAAGTGATTGATAAACTGCCAATAAAGGAGGACATTCTTTCAAATTTTCTGCTTTAGTGAAAAGTCTGTCAGATACTATGGGCCTGTAGAAGGAAGATAGATGCCCCAACATCACAGAGGAACTTTGGGTGACTCTTCTGCCAACTTGAGGTCCCTGTCATTTGGGGTCTTTGGTGGAGTTGAAGGCTAGATAGTTATAATTATAGTTTTTCTTAGTTATGATAAAAGATAAATTAGATATGAAACTTTAGACTCAAAAAGATAGAATAGATGATAGAGTATTTTCTTTAATTTTATCAAATACAAATAGACTAAATATTATAACTGTAATTCTTGCTTGATACCTGCTTTGTTATATATAATTTTACAATGTTAAAATTAAAACTTTTCTTTTTAATTAAACAGAAAAAGGGAAATCATGTGGGATGTTCTTCTGTATGCTGTGAACACATTTTGCTTCTATTGGTTGATGAATAAAACTGCTTTGGCCTATGACAGGGCAGAAAATAGCTAGGTGGGAAAGCCAAACTGAATACAGGCAGAAAGAATGCAAAGTCAGGGAGAATAAGTTGCCAGAGCATTACCGGTAAGCAATGGGACATGTGGTGATACACAGATTAATAGAAATGGGTTCATTTACATGTAAGAGCTAGTTAGTAATAATCCTGAGTCATCAGCTAAACTTTTATAATTAATATTAAGCCTCTGAGAGTTTATTCAGGTAGGAAGGAGAGAAATGTCCAGTTACACCAGTATTCTCTGGGTTACTTGGTATCAGAGGTCACTCTCTGCAGTCTGTCACAACGTGGTGATATGCTGTGCCTACCAGCGGCCAGACCATTCAGAGAAAGAGAAACAATGTGTACATGTGCCTTAAGACCCCATGAAAACGTGACAATAGAAGCATGGTGGTGGGTACCTGATCAGGTGAGAATGATGGACATTAGTGTCAGGTAAGTTGTAAACAGGAAGGCTGGTCTCCAAGGAAAATAAAAGTCTTCATCCACAAGTACATGGTGGTAATTCTTCAACCATTTGATGGAAATGGTCCATCTCTTCCCAGCCCTGTATCCTGTAGAGTGATCAAGGCAGGGAGAGGAAACCCTTGATTGTAAGTCTCAACCCATGAGGTCTGAAACTGTGACTCTGGGAGGCGAGGAATGAAGGAAGGATAGACACACAGACACAAGTATGGAAAAGCTGAGGTGAACTGTGCATGCTGATGTTGGAAGGCTTTGCAGATTTCCCATGCTTCAGATTCCTTGGTCTTTGACATGGTCAGCTCACATCAAATGATATATTCATTCAGAACGGCACTCATTCAGGACCTCACCCCTCCCTGCATGTATAAAAACACGTATGCAAATTATTTGTGCCGAATTACATGTCAAACTGTGCCATGGTGAAGTTTGTTTAATGTCAACCACTGTGACCTTTTCAGTAATAAAAGTTGGGATCTCATCTCACTTACACAGACAGCGTTTCCTCAGGGTTCTTTGGAATCTCCTCAACAAGCAGCACTGAGTTCCACTGGTATCGTTGCTGTATAGATGAGCAAAACAAGGTCTTACAGATGAATATAAGTGATAGGTAATGAAGTCTACAAGCTCACCCAGGTAGCCAGTAGCAAAGTCAGGTTCTGAGTTCAGAATCTCTTTCTTCACACTTCCCTAAAAGGGCCCTGAGAGCTATGCTCCGCATTTGGTCCCCTGTCTTCCATGCCCATTCTTTATTCTTAGTTATATAAATGGGGGGGGAGGAGGTTTTTGAAAACTACAGCACTTGACAAACCTAGCATATGGCCTGCTTTTATAAGTTTTATTGGAACATGCCTACTTCCAATTGTCTCCAAACAATCTGCAGCAGCATTTTGCATTCTGACGACAGAACTGAGTGGTTGCAATAAATATCATGAGATCTACAAAAACTAAAAGGTTTAGTATGTGATACCTTTAAAGGACATTGCTGGCATAACAGGTGTGGTGGCACACGTCTTTCATCCCAGTACTCGGAGGTGGAGGGAGGTGACTCTGTGAGACCAGCCTGGTCTACATAGTTTTTTAGTGCAGCCAGCAGTATTTAGAAAGGCACTGTCTCAAACACTAAAATGAGCCAAACCAAAAATATGCTGACTCATAGGCGTGATGTTTCCCAGCTAGAATCTGCACAGCACCTATCAGAAGGATTTGCAAAACATGTTTTCATTTGTTTATTAATTGTGTGTTTGTGTGTGTGCTGGGATGCCTGTGGACACCAGAAGAGGGAATTAGAAACTCTAAAATTGGAGTTAAGTTAGAGGTAGTTGTGAGCCACTTGGACATGGGTTCTGGCAACTGAACTTGGGTCTGTCCTTGGGAAGAGCATTATGCCCTTAACACCAGGCCCACTCTCTGGCCCTTTGGCTTTTCTTGCTATGGGATTCTGTATGTGCCAGGGTATGGCCAATTCTTCAAATATTGACTCTCTGATTTGTTCTTTACCTGTCTGGCAAGCGTTTTTTTTTTTTTTCTGTTCTCCTTTTTCAAACCTGGTCATATTTTTTTAAAGAGATTCAAGGTGTTCTTTCCCATCAATAAATATGCTCCAACAGTCACGCTGGAGGGAGTGGGTTAGTTCCAGAGGCAGCTCTGCCAGAGATGTAATCACACAGAAGTGGAGTTTGACTAATTCTGTGTGGGCCCAGAGAGCTCATTTAAGATGGTTCAATGGGAACATTATGACTAGCTTGGTAGTGTTGTTGGGTTAAATGCTTGTTTGGGAATTTTGTGTCTATGGCAGTTGCTACTCTGCTGTCCCTGGTACCACAACACTGCTTCACACACTTGCTTCCAGGTATTGGAAGCACTCAGAAAAGCCATTTCATATCAAATCACCAGCCTGGGTAACCAAAAAGGTACTTCATTATGCCTGATATATGTCAATCTACAAATTTGGGACTTTTCTTTCAGAAATCCATAGAAACATCATGAATCATTGAGAGGGTGGATGTCTGTTTGGACACCTTGACAGTCATGTCTGCTTTTCTACTTACTGCTTTGAGAATATTCTAGATTATTCCATTTCATAAAGCATAGGAATATGATGCTTGAGGGTGAATGGAAATGTACTAAAGAAAGAATCTTCCAAGCAAATGTTCTTTCTTTAGACGTATTCACATAATAGCCATTTATTCTATAATTAAATGTCCTGGTTCGAATTAACTGTCAACTTGACACAGCCTAGATCCATCTGAGCAGAGGACTTCAATTGAGGAATTGCCCAGATCAGATTGGCCTGTGGGAGTGTCTGTGGGGAACAGTCTTTTGTCGATTAGAAGGGGCCAGCCCACTGTGGGTAGACGAAATATTCTGAGTTTAAAAACATTCATCACGCACAACCTGAGACTGCTAAGAATTTGGCTAGGAGCAAGTCTTCTTGGAGAATATAGTGTTTGTCAGTCAAAAGACACTGCCGTCCCTCCCTCTGGGAGGTTCGGCTAGTAACAGTCACAGAGATCCACGACAGTCGTGCAGGGACAGAGATGTGCAGTCATTACCAACCACCAATCCAAGGCAGTCTTCACTCAGGTAACAGCCTAGAAAGTGCAAGCAAGACGCTGTTCATGTGATTCCTATGGCTTGTGGTCTACAGGGAAGCTGATCCCAGGGGTGCCCTTTGGCAATAGTAATTCTTATCCTAGCGCTGAGGACTAAAAAGGAAAGAAAGGGAGAAGCATGCCACAGCTTCTTCAAATTGAAGAGGGGCTTCTCTTCCACCCTCCGGATCATGCTGCTCTTTTCCCCACACCACACCCCCGAGCTGAGTAAAAGGGTAGTGTCACTGGAGTGCGCTCCCTCTCACAGTGTGGCCTCTGGGTTCCAATCGTGCTGTGCCGACCAAGGCTGTGACTGTCCTTCTGGGGAGGCACTGGCTGTCAATCATCTGAAAGAGCTGAAATCCCTCAGGCGTCCAAGGTACTTACTGCTCCTGAGTTTCAGAAAGACAGGGTTTGCCCATCAGCTTTCCTTCCTGCATTTGTATTCCGACCCTGTCGCTCGCACCGTCCCCAAGTGGTCCTCTGCTTCTGATGGCCTCTTCGACGTGCTTTCTGTCCAGCTCTTCTCCTTTTTACATTACTCATTGCTTTTATTTCTCACTTAGCAATTTACTTCCAATTTTATTTGTGCTTTTATACTCATTTAACCCTACTTCTTATCTTGAAAAATGACTGCTCTGGAGTGGCCAGAGAAGGAAGAAATAAATAGAAAACTATCAGTACTGTCCTTTAAGGAAAAAAAAAAAGAGTTCCTAAGTTTTTCTTTTTCATAACTACAACTGAGCTTGCCATTAGCACATGGCTGCACGCCGGCATCTGCTGGGAAGCTGTGCCTGGGTACATTATCTGACATCCTGATAGCTGGGTCTCACCTCTAAAGATGCCATTTTAATTTACTTGGAGAAAACTTGGGTCCTGAGAGTTAAAAATCTCCCCCGGTAATTCAACTGTGCAGAGGTGGAGGCTGATCACCAGTGCAATGCTGTCTAGGAACTCTCTCCTACTTGGTCAGTCAAAGACAAGGAAGAAGAGATGGTGTCCACATTATCCATGCACTTTCTCCTTCGGGATGCTGGTTCTTGCTCTTCTTTCTCTGGATCTCTCCCGGGTCTTTTTTTTTTTTCCTGCACACACACTATCTTCTATTTTTCTCCATTGCTGTCATCACAGCTTACCATTATATTATATTATATTATATTGTATTATATTATATTATATTATATTATATTATCTGGAACTTGCTTGCTATATCACCGGTTCCCTGGGGGAATAGATTTTGTTCTTGTTGTTTATAGTTATGTTCTATGTATGATTACACACATTACAGAGAGAGAGAGAGAGAGAGAGAGAGAGAGAGAGAGAGAGAATGAGTGGCAGAAAGAATGGGCCCCACATCCCCACACTGCATTAACTCTTTCACGTTCTATGACCACGGTACCCGTATCTCCTACACTGCCCATACTGTTATGACCCAACTTGACTCATGGTGCCCTAAAATTGGGAAGGAGGTTCCTCACATCATGGCAAACCAGAACCGTAGGCTGGGTGCATATTTCCAAGGTGCACCCCGAGTGTTCTCTCACATGCTAAGGGCGCCAAAGGCTCCCAAGCATCTTTAGAGTGAGTACTCAAAACACGAACCGGAAAGGCACCTGCAGATTCAGACCTTAACGTGTACCATCCCCTCCCCGTCAGGGTGAAGACAGAGCAGAGCCAATCTTTGGTGATGGCGTTTTCTTAGTGTCTCCTTTGGGTCTAACCTTGGTTTTTTACTCTTCTTTCTCCCTCCGTAAGAACACTCTTGGCCCATGGTCCCCAGTGACCTCCGCACCTCCTCTCCCCACAAACCAATGCCACAGGCTTGCAGAAGGCTCCGCTTCAGCCTCAGCAGCTGCTCCTACTCATACTTCCTGCGCGCCTCTAGCGGCTGGACCTCCCACAATTTCTTTTGAACCAGCTCCACTTAAAACTCAGGTGTCATTGGGGCCAGATTTCTTGCGCTTTCCTGGTCCTCAGAGGGAAGCACATTCTCCCGGGCCCACATCTCTAGAAGTGGTGTCTCTCAAGTGGCGCTTAGGAGCTGGGATGGGAGCTCTTTGGAGATAAACAACCCGAGTAAGGGAATTCCAGCATCCAGAGAAGGCCGGTGAGGTAGCAGGGAGTCAAATGCCACCTTATCCAGGTTGACACAAGGACACTTCCACATCACCAGTATCTTGTTCCCTGCACAGTAGAGGCCACTTCTGACTTTGGGCAGCAACACCTCTTACCTTCAAGCTCTGAAGAATTCCAAAGACTAGCCACAGCTGGGGAAGAGGGGGATCCAAAAAGGGGAGTTCCAAGAAAAGCGTAGCCCGCACCCTCTTCTTCCACTCAACTTCACAGTCCCAGGGGAATTAATTTTCTTTCAGATTTATCCAATCGTCCCCTCCTCTCCCACATTCTGCCACTTTCTGTCAAAATCTTACAGCCTGCAGGCAGCTCTGGCTTGCTCAGAACCAAGTCCGGCCCCCAACGCCAATCCATGAAGTCAGAACTGTTTGCGGCGGTTTCATGTCCCGGAAGCTGCCACACATGGCTGTGGACTCAGAAGTCTAAGGCTGAGGACAGGAATTTCCCCTTAAAAACAACTTTTGAAAGAAGCTTCTCGACACCCTCTCCTCACGTCTTCTCCCCAGCCTCCCCAGCCCTAATTTTATGGGAAACATGAGGCCATCAGGAATGTGGGTGGGCATTTCTATTTTCTCAAGATAAGACTGACTGGGGGAAGAGTGAAGAGTGACAGGATTTTGGTCGATGAAATATTTTCAGTCTTAAAAGATAACTCAAGGCAGACGTCCTCATCCTGCCTCAAAGGGAAATGTACTATCTCCATATTGCTTCTGCTATTTGTTTGTTTTTGAGACAATAGATAGATGATAGATAGATAGATAGATAGATAGATAGATAGATAGATAGATGATAGATAGATAGACAGACAATAGATAGATAGACGATAGATAGATGATAGATAGATAGACAGACAGACAGACAATAGATAGATAGACGATAGACGATAGATAGATAGATAGATGATAGATAGATAGATAGATAGATAGATAGATAGATAGATAGATGATAGATAGACAGACAATAGATAGATAGACGATAGATGATAGATAGATAGACA
>NC_022018.1:49036642-49046502 GCF_000317375.1 Microtus ochrogaster | reverse complement strand
AGGTTGCCACAGGTGAAAAGACTGAGCTAAATGATGAGTTGACGCCTTCAAAGGACAGACATAGAGCTGGTGTGCCTGAAGCCAGATGAGCCAACGGCTCTGGCAGAGGTTAGGCAAGGCTCTGCAGCTGCTTTCGGGTCTTCAAGCTGCTGAGCTTCTGAAGGGACGGAGTACTGGTTGATCCAAGAAGGCCTGCACTCTGATACTCCAGGCACCAAACTTCTCATGGCAAAACTGTAACCTTCTGCTCACAGTGAGGAAACATCCTTGCCTTGGACAACTTCCTTGAGGCCAAAATAAGTCTTTTCAATACAGGGGACCCGAGTTCACTGTGGGCTCATTATTGGGTCCCGTAAAGTAAAAAGTAGGATCTGAATGATGACAAACATGCCTTCCATTCTTGAACCACGTGGACTCTCAATATGCCTGTTTGGGGAAATAGTGAGCATGTTTTTCAAAAGAAGAGTCCATTCAGATAATCACCAGGACAACCCATGATGCCAGATTCTGTACTAGGAACTAGACTATTTGTCTTCCTTTTGTATCTTTTGAATCTTTTCTCGTGCACTAAAATAAAATGTTTGTGAGACAGACTAAAGGAACATTTGACTCACAATAATGTGCTCTGTTTTGTATTAATAATTAAATGTATCTAGACATCTGTCATCGTCCTCAACAAGTGTGCCAACGTTAGTTGTAGTTCTTGTTGGATAGGAATGTGGACCCCAGTCAGCTCTGAAGATTCTAGATGTTGGGAGGTCAAAGCCCTCGTAAGTTTTGCAGGAATGAAGTTTCCAATTACTTTGTCCAAGAAGGAAACTACAGCCTTCAAATTGTGCATGCACAGGCATTTCCTCTGGAAGTTATGAATGTTCATGTTTTCCAAAACAAAGCAATTAAGATGCCTCCTTAGAATGGCTTTGTTCATAATCTTGACTTCCTTCCTTCTTGAAGGTCAGAAGTTTTTAGTTTCCCAACTCACTGAGGGGAAAACAAATTAAAATCCCATGTTTGCTATTCTAGAACCTTCTTAACCAATCTCAGTTTCCTTCGGAGAGGAAAGTCTTTAGCTGAGGCATGCTGCCCTAGTGGAAGACAGATGAAACCAGCAAGTGCCCATGTTTAACTCAGAGGGACATTACTACTGTGCTGTGTGTCTATCCTCTTATCTGTAGTGGTGGATGACAGGGACCATCAACAAGTCAGCCTTTCTCTTCTCTGGGAAAACATCAGATGTCACAGGGCCTCAGGAGCCCCATGTAGGAGGTTGTAGGCCAGATGTAGGGACTGACCAGTGAATGAACTCTGATGAGCTCTCATACGCACAACACACACACACACACACACACACACACACACACACACCACCACCACCACCACCACCACCACCACCACTCCATAAGGTGTGTAGGGAGCCTGAGGAACTAGCCAGATTGTATTGGTATCCTGTTTGGAACCAGAGATCAAGGACCGGACAAGTTTTTCCACTTCGAAGGGTAGAATTAAGTGGCGCTTCCCTTCATCACACTGTGTTGTGATTATCTTGGTTCCCTGGAGCAGGTGGCGCATGTTATTCATTCTGGTGTCTCAGAGTATATCATGGTGCCTATGTTCAATAAAGACAGGTTGAACGAATACACTTTTTTAATAACAGGGTTTCCTCATGTAGCCCAGGCTGGCCTTGAATTCATGATCATCCTGAGTCTCTACCCAGAACACAGAGTTTATGGCAACACCAGACACATCTTAAATTAGTAAACTGAGCCTTTTAAAACCTTTCTCATATAGAACCAAGTGCCTAGGCCAGGTTAGTGGCTCCAGGAGAGTGAATTTTCATGTCACCCACTTTTATGACCATTCCTGTATGGGGAAAAAAAGTCATTTTCAGCAAAGCATGTCAAGTGATAACAGTTCAAGGACGCATAAGCTGTGTAAAGCCGTAAGCGTGGCTCCTTATGATTCAAGATGTCACCCAAGACCAGGACTGTCAGCGCGTACTAGAAATGGGACTTGAAGGGCAGACTTGGATAAAGCACAGGTTACTCATGGCAGGAGAAGATTGGGCTGAGAGTATTGGTATTCCAAGCCTTGCTTGCCTCCAGAAAGATTGTTTGGTTCTGCAAGGTTATATGGTTCATCCAGCAAGCCTGGTGCCTGGAACAGCTGAGTAGCCAAGAAGACATACTATACTGCCTGGAAACCTTAGTTGTTGGGCAACTGTGACTCCTTAATATAAAAGCTAAGGCCCTGGTACAGTATCTTCTGCATTGCCAGGGCCAACTTCCCATGCTCACCCAGTAATAAGGTAGCCAGTGTGTGTGAACTGCCCCAGCTGAGGACATACACATCCCTGAGAATAACACATGTCTTCGTACTTGAATAACAACCATAATGTATGGAAAGACTTCTCATATGAGGCATTGGTTGATGCGGAAGCACGGAGGTGGCAATCTTGATTGTCAACTTGGCTGGATCTGGAGTTAGCTAAGGTGCAAGCTGCTGGGCACCTTGTGAGAGATGTTCTTGATCTGGTTACTTGGAGTGGGAAGAACTAATCGAAACATGGGCAGCACCTTCCAGTGGCAGCCAGGTTAAAAGAGATCAAAGACAGAAGCTTTGCTTTTTCCTGCTTGCCTTTGGTCTTGCTGGCAAGTTCAGCTACTCTGGTGCTGCTGCTGCTGTATTTTATCTCTAACATCAGAACACAGCTTCTTCAAGTTTCCAATGTGGGAACAGCTGTCCAGGAATCCTCCACTAACATCAAAGCAGCTGTCCAGGAATCCTCCAAGCCTTTAGTGTCATGTAGGGACTGCTGAGGTACCTAGCCTTGTGCACTGGGAAGCAACCTGGGTCTCTGTCTCTTCAGCATGAGATAGACATCATTGTACAACCCAGTCGACATAGTACAAGTCAATCTAATAAATCTCCTTCTAATATATCAGATCTGTTGTTCATACTACTCTTTCTAACTTAGGTATAGTCCATAATAAAAGGCACTGGAATAACTGAAATACCTTTTTAAAAAAAAATCAAGGCCCACATCTATTCCTTTTAAATGTTCAAATGTTCATTTAAAATAAGTTTACTTTTGGCTTATACACTAGTAACCTTCCTTATTACTATGAGAAAATATCTGACAGAAGCCCCTCAGTAAAGGAAGGACTAATCTCAGCTTAAGGTTCCGAGCATACAGTACATCACTGTGGGGAAGACAGGCCACCAGGACTGTCTCCTGGATTACCATTAGGCAGCTAGTCACATTGCAGTGGTGGACAGGAATCAGAGCTCAGACTAGAACCGGAAATGTGTACCACTTTAAAATGGGTCCCCAGTGGCCTGCCCACCTCTGATAGCTAGGACACACTTTCAAAAGTTCCACACTATCCACAGCAGCCTCACCATCTGAGGACCAGCTGCTCCAGCATGTAAGCCTGGGAGGCATATTTAACATTCGGATCATAACAGTCTACAAGTAGCTTTTTAAAAACTTGCTTCTGACTTAGCAACCACCGATTGCTATGAAAGACACCAGAGAGGGGCAGCTGTCAGAAGCAACATCCAGGCAGAGAGAAGAAAGTGACAGCCACAGGAGTCTGAGGCTACTTTAAAGCCAGTTCTAGCTACCGGCACCTACGCTGATACAGAGGACATCAGCATATCAACAAAGGAGTCTACAATAACTAATATTAATATAAATTCATTGACACTCCAAGTCAGAAAGGGGTTAAATTGTATTCTTTATACTCTAAGAATTCATAAAAGCCTGTGATCTTTTTAGAGACCATTCCATTTAAAATCCTTTAAAAATAATCTTTGTTTGAAAATACAAAGTCAACTATTTCCTCCTTTCTCAAGGGCTGCAGGATAATCCAAATTTTACAGCATCTGGTTTTATTTTTTGCTGTATTTGTTGAATGGCATTTTATGGACCGTGTCTTTCACTTTAATGGCCAATGTAGAAGAGGGTTTTGATTATTTTTCCTCTGCCTTTGGATGAACTCATTACATTTAGTTGTCCTTTGTTTAAGTAAACGATGATTGACTTCGAATGGGCACCAGCTAGATGTTTTCCTTAAAGTCTCCTTACCCCTGCTCCAGATTAGAAAACCACAGCATCCTATCTAATTTTAGCATCCACTGGGAAGTCAGCAACAGCTCTCTGATCTTTCTCTAACATAACTCAATTCTTACCGTAGAAACAATGGGCTCTTGTGTGTCAATTCAATTTCCTATAACTTAGAGACACTTATCAGCCTGACAGATCATTTTTTCCCCTTTGAGATAATCAGGTCCTCCCAAGATTCCTCCCAAAGAGAGGTCAAATGTTCAGACTGCTTAAATAAAGGCCAGTGGGTGAATACAGGAGTTTGTGAGTGACTTAAAGCAATACTGGTTGCTTCAGAAAATTCTCTTAGACGATCCCAGTAAGAGTTGGGAGTGGAGGAGATTCTCAAGGGTGCTTTGCCCCAAAAGAGGTATCCAGAAAGGGATAAAGAGACACGAAGGCTTCAAGGTGACTCATTAATAAAAATGCCTGGCGCCAATCTCTGAGATCTACACGAGGGAAATGGAGAACTCACTCCGGCAAGTTGACCTCTGACTTCCAGATGTACCCACACACAAATAAATAAATAAACCACTAATGAGCACCCACTATATACCAGGTGGTGAGATTTATGTCAGTTCCTACACTTCTGGACAGAAGTGTGGAGATCCAGCCCAATTTTATGCCTGCGAAGTGAAGTGAAAAGAGCAGGTGGGGAGAGTCATTCCCAACTAAGCGAAAGAGGCAGTCCTCGGCTCATGGAAGAGCAGGTGGGAATCTCCACTCGCCCCATGGCTAGGGAACGCCATTCAGTGTGGGTACGAGGTGACAACACATAGTAAGTAAAACTCCCTCCAACATTGTGTCCGCAGTTATCCTAGCGGACCATGCCCAGCTTTCCCCAAGATACGGTAAAAGGACAAGCAGAATGGAATTGTGGGGGCTCCAGGAGCTCTAGGAAGAACTGCAGAGCCTTTCATGGGAAACAACCAGTAAGAGAACAGCACTGGAGGAACGCTGGGAAGGGACACGGGAGAGACGTCTCTTCTCTGAGGAGACCTTGATAAGCCCATGATTTCTTCCTTGGAAGATCCTCCTCTAACAAAGATTTCTGTGCAGTTGTTCATGGACAAACAGTAATAAGACCTGATTACATAGTATTTGATCAATGAAGTTCACTGTCAATAAAAGATTATTCATATTTGTAGGAAGTCTTCCAGCGATTCTCTCTGCCCGCAAGACCTCCCAGGCATCTCTCTCTCACGGCCACACTCATGTGGAGTCTAATACCTTCGCTTTCATTTGTGATACGTTTGTATGTAGTTTGCAGCATCTTCAAACTTCCCATACCATAAACTCACGGCTGCCAAGTTGGTAATGTTCTTGGTGTTTTCATAACAGGCCCGGGTTTTGGCTCAAGCCTAACGTTTTCTGAGGCAGGAACGACTTGCTCTGTTTAAACAGTTTTCTCAGTCTTCAGTGTCAAACTCTTTCAGTTTAAGACTTCAGCATGCCAGCTAAATTCACAGAAGCCGATTTAAAAAAAAAAAAAAGTCAAGCTACTGAGAGAACTCTCACACAAACCCACGGCCTGTGTGCACACTGGCATCTGCCCGCTTACCTGCAGTTGCTCACTGGCGTGCCCTACCCTGTCCCTACTGGATTGTCTCCCAACTGTCTACCACTCTCCCTCTTACTTTGTCCATTCTAAAGTCCCAAACGGATGCCGCTGTCCCTGTCCCGTAACACGGGTAAAGAGCTTCCTCTGGGCTCTTTGTTCAGCGACAGGGGCCCTGCAAATTAAACTGGCCAAGGAGAGATCAACCGGAGTGAGCATACACATTTTGGTTTTCATATTATAGTTCTTTGTCTGGGTATACAGGGGTCTCTTCGAACAGGAAGTGAAAACGAGAAGTAGTAATGAGGCTTGGGTGCCTCTAACAAAAAACAATCAATGTATCTGTGGAGAAGAGATGGGACAAAGGGCTTGGGTTTCCAGAGGCAGCAGTCATGGGAAGGCAAATAATTTGGGCCCGGGGAGGCGGGGCAGCAGAGAAAAAGGCAAAAAACTTATTTCAGTAAGGTAAGGCTAGTTTATGTAGATCTAATATTATGCCATCCCAATCATGAGTTCTTCCTTTGCGTCTGGTGCAGGGACACCTCCTCCCTCACTTCTGTTCCTCAGCTGCCTTCAGCGCAATGAAATCATTATTCCAGGGAGGCATGTTTTGGGGTAACACATTCTGGTCTCCTTCAGCCCAGCTGGCTGTCTCCAGGGAGTTTATGCAGAACTATCTCAGGCCCACCTCTATGAGAACCCTGGGCTATCAGATCCCCTTTATTCTCCTGAGTCACAGCAGAGCAGGAAACAGAGTCCCTGATGCTACCCAGAGTCCCACACTTCAAAATCATGACACCCTGTCATTCATCCACCCTGAGCCTAAGGCAGCAGGACCAGCCTGCAGTCACCACTTTTACCTAGCTCTCTCAGCTCTGGCCCCAGACAGGACTGAAAAGTTAAGGCCCTGGGAGCACTGATTCACAACCTTATTATGAAGTCTTTCCCTCAAATCTTGGCTTCAGGCAGAACCATTTGCTTTTAACACCCTAAAGCCAGGCACCAAGGCACGGAAGCCCTTTCTGACAGTGCAATATATCTGTGTAGGGCTCAAAAATCTCTTCAGAAACTCCTAAGCTAAAAGGGATATTTTGATTTGAAGTCACTCTTTCACGGCCTTCTTTCCCTGAAGCTGTAAGCCTAGACCACCTGAGAACTATGACTCTCTCTAATCTTGGTGTGAGATTAGCAGGACTATATAAAAAAGAACCCAGTAGAAGATGTCCCTGCATCCAACTTGCCATGAAGGTGAGCCTTTGGGTCCCCCGGGGGCTTCCAGGTGCTGCCCCCAGCTTCCTTCAGCAACCTTCCCTACAGATTGCATGGAAGCTAACACTCATTGGCTCCAGTAGGCACTGTGTCTACACAGAGGTACTGGTGGCTTCTTCTGCTTTATGTCGTATCTGTTTATACTTCATACTGAACATGATTCTCCCCCGTGTACTGAGAGACAAGGAGCCCACATCCGTCTGCGGACATGTCTTTCCATAGGTCCCAGCGAGTACCTACTCATGAAGTTGAAATCTCCAGGTCTCTTTGGCTAATGCCATTATACAGCTGCCTCTGCAGGAAGTTAAGCGTCAGGATCACTGGCCCATCGTTATAAGAAAACCATTTCGGACATTAGGCTAGGAGGCAAGAATCAAACCTGGTGGAAGAGAGACTTCAAAAGTTAACTCCAACTCATCATGAAAGCACAATTTCCTCCACGCCAGGCATTATGGACCACTTCCGCTTTCCCCTCTATTCTTACAAGAAAACTCCTACTTATTCTTTGGTATTGGCTGTTTTTGAAGACAGGATCTCATCACATGGCACAACCTTGCCTCAAACTTAGAATCCTCTTGCCTCAGCCTTCAGAGTGCAAGGATTATAGGAAGGTGCCATCATGCCTGGCTGAAATTCCTGCTTTTTTATAGTCCCTCAGACGTAGGGACTATATTTCCCTTCCTCTCCTACCATCAAATATCACAAAGTATTTAGATTCTGGTCAGGGCTGGGGGTGAGGCTCAGTGTTAGAACGTTTACTTAGTATGCATGAGACTCTGGATGCAGGCCCCAGGAACGACGACAATGACGATGATGCTGCTGGTAAAGATGATGATGATGATGATGATGATGATGATGAAGAAGAAGAAGAAGAAGAAGAAGAAGAAGAAGAAGAAGAAGAAGAAGAAGAAGATGATGATGATGATGATGATGATGATGAAGAAGAAGAAGAAGAAGATGATGATGATGATGATCTACTCCTCAATGAGCGCTAGCACAAATACTGTACGACAACTTCCTTGAAAGAGAGGTAATTCCTTCTGCATCCTTCCTTTCTGTTACATGGAATAAGGGTTTGATGGAAAGAGACATTCCCTAGAGAAGGAGGAGTACTTTAGTGGAAGGAGCCCTGTTTCCTAGGAGTCTTTGGTGAGCAAGCATGGCTGCCCAGCGCTGCCGCCTTCTGACATTTTACACAAAATGCCTAAGTCACTGCTCGTAGCGTTGCCTGCAGAACACAGCAAGACCAATGTCTGAGGCACCTGGGTGACAACTGGGTCTTCCTCTGCTTGGGCGTGGGGTGAGGGATAGGCAAAAGGAGTGTCTCGGAACAGGTAGCATTGTCACTTACGGGCAGCGTCTTTATGAATGGCTCTTGACCTTGGTAGCTGCACAAAGAATTGGGCCAAACACAGAAACAATTTTGTCCTGCGGTTCTGGAATGTGTGTTTGATAGTGTCTCCCCCCCTTATTCTACCTTGCAGCCTCAACAGCAACGGATAGGATTTAAAGGGTCTGTCTCTTGTGCTTCAAGATGTCAAGTGCCCTTTTCTTGTGACTTGTGGGGATGTGCTCACAGTTGCCATAGAGACCAAGCGAATCCAAGTTCAGCGAACGCAGCTAGGCCTTTTTATTCCGAGACATATTTTGAAGAGGAGACCAATATGTAAGACAGTAAAGTTACTCATCTTTCATTATTAGCTCGGAGGAGCACACAGAAGCCTTCTTTTAATCTTAAGGGATGTTATCCCAAGGAGCCCATGTTTGTGAGTGAGTCACAAAATGATTAATTAAATACATTTTCCTCACCCACTTAGCACCTGTCCTCGAAGAATGCTCTTCTTCCAGAATCTTAACTAGGAAAATGAAGGCATCAGCTTACTCTCTGGGACTTGTTGGTTCGCCTTCTTGCTCATCCACACATTTCAGAACTGATCAAGAAGCGGCGATTTGCGATGGGAATGGTGCTGGATTTGGCAAAGGGAAGCCTGGGGTTTACCCTTGGCTTTGTCCTTAGGCAGCTGGTCTGTGGTTTGGGGGAAGGGTGCTCTACTCTTCCTTCCTTGATCTGCAACCTTAAGGATAAAAGATGACCTCTGAGATTCTTCGCCACCCTGAGAACTTAAGAGCTTTTCTGATTTATTTTTGACTTCGGTTCTGCCTCTCAATCACATAGGCTGCCACAGTCATATTTCTGTCTTTATCTCTGCGGCTGGAGCCCAGGTTAGTGTAGTAGGCATTTATTGTGTCAGAGTTGATGGTGTAAATGAACAGATGAGTGAGTGAGGGGGGGGGATGAATCTGCCTTGAAGAGAGATTTATGTAAACATTGTATAGTAATATCCAGATTTGGTGGTAGGGGTGGGGGTTCATTTGTTTTCTTGTCTCAGTTTGTCTTAATAAAAAAAAATAAATCTACAAGTTGACTGTCAGATCGAAGTGACTTTGGAATCAAGACGAGAGGGCCACCTCTTGTTAACTGCATGTATCCACCCCACTCTTGACTGAAGTGTAAACATCCCTCCCTCACAGACCAAGAACCAGAAAGTGACTGTCATTCTGCCTCTTTCTAAGACAACATCACAGGAATGAGCAACTTGGTCTAGTCCCTAGTTGCATCCTTGCGATCTCAAAGCCTTGAGTCTCCTGCAGACAAATTTCCAAGCAAGTTTCTTCCCTTATTTCAGACTGAGAGACGTCATTCTTAGTTAAAACCAAAAACCAAATTAAACATAAACAAACACAAACAACCCAGGAATCTAAACTCCTTCCCAGCAGGTTCTGGTGAATCCCACAAAGGAAGGGAAACTCTGGGGAAGAGGAAACAAGAAGAAAATATAGGTCAGAGGTGACTGGGTTTATATTCTGGGTCCCAGGGCAAATGTTCCTGGGACACTACTTGGTTCAGCACACTGCCCTTGTGGGTGG
>NC_022018.1:49034624-49036276 GCF_000317375.1 Microtus ochrogaster | reverse complement strand
TGTGTGTGTGTCTGTGTGTGTGTATGTGTGTGTGTGTAAAAGCAAATGTGATGCTGAGTGAAAGAATCAAGCACCAACTTTAAGTTACTCCAGGCGAAGAAGCTATGTTTGTGGGTTAGATGTTATATGAATTTGCTTTTCTATTGCTATGATAAAACACTAAGACCCAAGGCCCAGCTGTGGAAGGAAGGGTTGGTTTTGACTTATGGTTCCAGAGGGATGGAGACCATTATGGGGGGGGGGAAGGGATGGCATGGAGGCAGGAACAGGAAGCCGAGATCACATTTCATCTGCACGACAGGAAGCAGGATGGGGTGGGGTGCAGAGAAGAGGGTTGGTGGGAGGGAGGAGTAAGGGAGGCAAGGCTAAAATCCCTCAGTGATGTATTTCCTCCAGCAAGACTCCACCTCCCTAAAGGCTCCACAGCTTCCTGAAACAGTGCCACCAACTGGGGACCAAGTCAAACACATGAACCTGTGGGGGACATTCTGCATTCAAACCACCAGAGATGCATCAAGCTGTTATGATCCCATCTAAATGAGGTCATTATATGAAGTGCCAGAAACTGAGCCAACAGAATGTATGGCTGGTTCAACTTCTAAAATGTTTTCTAGTCTCTAAGGGAGAAATAGCTTGGTATAATTTTAATAAGAATTCCTCTTACTATCAGTCTGGTTGGATATTTTTAAAACGTATATAAAAGCCAGTTTCTTTTTCCCTTGTGGATTGTCTCTTTGTGCAATTTGCCTGTTTCCTATCAGTCTTGCTGATTTATTTTCAGAGTGCTTTATCTAACTAGGAGAGGATTGAGTCCCTCCCTGATAGACGGCGCAAAGCTCTCTCCCAATTGGCCATTTGTCTCCTGATTTTGCTTGTGGCATATTTTGCCACTGAAAATGGTTTCTTGTATCCTTGGGCAGGCTTATTGATCTTTCCTTTGACTATATTGAGTCACAGAAAGGCTTTCCAACTCAGAAGTCAAAAAGTCACCCAAGTTTTCTCAGAAAAATAAGCAGGCCCATTTGTTACACACAGCTCTACAAGTCCCTTTGTTCCTTTGTTATTTGGTGTTTTTTTTACCTCCTTCTTCCTAGATACAGTCTTATTCTGCGTATGTCTGAAGGCCTTTCCAGAGAGAATTAACTAAGAAGGGAAGAACACTGCCACTCCACCCCAGGAGATGGGCAGCATTATTCCCTGGCCTGCAGTCACAGATTGAATGAAAGGGTGCGGAAGGGAGAAAGTTAGCTTGGCACTCAGTCAAGATGTTAATGAAAATAATCAGGGTAGTGGAGGAAGCCTGTTTATCTTACCCCCCAATGACAGCTATCATCTTTCTTACAAACAAAGTGAGTACTCTTCCCAGATTCCTTTGGCTGAACCAGATCCTACAGACTCCAGATGATGAGGGACAGGATTGGGTCTCAGTCGCCATCTTTAGTCAGTGGTCACAGTTTTCACTGTGTGGGAATCCTCTCCTCTCTCCCTCCTCATGTTCTTAGCCTTCCCTCAGCATGTGTCTCTCTCTTCATCTTCCTGTCTTCTCTCAGCATGGGTGTTTCACTCTGCGTCTCATTACCCTGATGTTTTAGTGAGACTTGTGAGTAACTTTCTCTCAGAGTCTCCCCGGATCCTCTACTCCTCAGCAGATC
>NC_022018.1:49017866-49034217 GCF_000317375.1 Microtus ochrogaster | reverse complement strand
ACAGCTAGAAGACCAGCGTCTGAGGCAAATGAGAGTTGGTTTTCCACATCTACGCACCAATCTGTTCAGCCAGAACCTCCCCCCTAGCATCCATTCTGTCACCGCCCTATGCATTCACGTCTTGGGTTGATGTGGGCCTCTTCCAATAAGGTGACATCCCATCCACTCTGGAGCTCAGATCACTCTCTTCCTCCTTCGTGAAGCCTGTCCTGACTGGACTGGATCACAGTGCCCTCTCCTACCTCTGCATTCCTGCAAGAATCTCTATACTTCTCACAGCTGCATGTAGCAAGGAAAAAAAGGTTTATTGGATAAATGTCCAATGAATACATAAACTACATATAGTGTAATGTTTTGAGGAACTAAATGACAAAGGCTGTAAAATGATAGGGCATGATTATGTTCATGCTACCCTACCATCTGTCTTTAGCTTGATCTCTCTTATCTTTGCCATGCTCCCTGAAATCTGGAGATTAAGATGGAGGCTAGCATTGAAGGTTATGCAAATAAAACTTAAACTCATAAATGTCTCCTGACTTGGGCTAATTAGGACTGCATTATCTGGGGAAAGAGAGAATAACAAGGTGACTGTCCCATGACTGGGTTGACAGTCAATTATTACAGCAGCTGTTGCCACCAGTGGCCATCCGTAGTTTTTGTAATCTGCTCAAAACAAGATCCTATGAGGAATGTGTCATTGTCCCCCAGAGGCTGAGGCCTAGAACTTCGAGTCATGGCCCTTTGTTACCTATCTCGTATGGGAAACACTGGGAACCCCGCTGTAGGTTGTTTTCTGCACGGACAATGCCTGTAACTGTGCTATTTTAATTATTAGGAAGTGACAAAGGACAAGAGAAGGCAGCTCTTCTGCCTTTGTAGACCCATGGTTTTTCCATGATTAAAATCGCATGGCCTGGGAGTATTTGATAAGTGGTAGGAAGAAAGAGAAAAAGTGAAAGAAAAAAAATGAATGAAAATTAACATAATATGCTTTCTCCTTTATTTTAGAAAATGTATAAATGATCCATTAGCTCGACAATATTATTATTTTTTTTTTTTTGGTTTTTTAAGACAGGGTTTCTCTGTGGCTTAAGGAATTTAGAAGTTTAGGCCTCTTTAGAAACTCATTGATCAAGGTTAAGCAATGGTAACGACATGGAGGATGGAAAAGTCCATCAGAATGTTGAAAAGAGAAGAAATAGTTGATGGCTTGAAGAAGTTTCTGGAAACTAGAAGGCAAATAGTGTCCATTGACATTCAGAAGCTGAGCTCTGCAGAGGCCAAACGCATGTTACCAAGAAGGCTTCAGTCACAGGCTTTGGCTAGAGGGGCTCCAAGCTTGGAGCAAGCAGGCAGGAAGAGCAAGCATGAGCTTGGGGTCACATAAGGAAGTTAACCACACAACAGACAGGTGGACAACTGGACCACTCAGATGCACACCACCCACACTCAAGTGTAGGCCAGATGTTTGTTTCCAGCTGCAGCATAATAACCATAGTCTTCTGAGAAAACATTTTCCAAGGAGGGGATAGAGGGGCTGAGTGGCGGCAGAAGTATTTTTCAGACTGAAGGACTTTAGAGCCTCCATAAAAAAACAAAAACAAAAACAAAAAAAAAAACCCAGCTCTACTCCAAAGTTGAATTCCATGACACAGATGTCTCCTTGGGTAATTGCAGTGACTGAATTTGTTGACAACATGGAACCTTCAGTGTGGCATAGCAATCGGCCTTCTTAGTCACAGAATAGCACACCTACCAGTGAGACCCACCTCCTTGGACACAGACGCATTACGTTCCATGCATCCTTTAAAAATGATTTAGGTCAGCCAGGCATGCTGGCACAAGTCTTTAATCCCAGCACTCAGGAGGCAGATCTTTGTGGATTCTATTCTAGCCTGGTCTCCATAGTAAGTTCCAGGACAACCAGGAGACCCTGTCTCAAACAGAATTACTCAAATAGGGGCTGGGGGGATGGTGAAAAGCGTCTGCCAAGGGAGCTTGGAGACTTAAGTTGGATCTCTATCATGTATAGAGAAACCTAGCGAGGTAGCCCATGTCTAATCCTACCACCGGGAAGTTGGACCCAGAAAGATCCCTGGGGATTGTTGGCAAGCCAATCCAGCTGAATTGGTGCACTGTAGGTTTAATGAAAGACCTTGTCTCAAAGAATAAGTTTGAGAGCAATCAAAGACAAAGAAGACTCCTGGCATTGACCTTTGACCTCTATATGTATGCACACAATATTCACCTGTATACATATGAATCACCCCAGCCCTACGTCAGCATAAAAAGGCTGAAGGATGGAGGATGTCTTCAAGAGAAAAGCAGATCTCAGCGTGAAAGTCTAAGCAATTATCTTTATGGATAATAAGAGAAAAGAGAGAACTAGATAATAAGAAAGAAAGAAACTAGAGAGAACGGGAAAAATAACACAGCTGCACAAAATTTTCCTCAGACACTAAGACGCCGTATAATTTTGGGGAGTTGAAGTCAGAAGTGGCATTGCTTTTGTTTTGCCAAATAGGATGTTTTTCTCTAAGGAGCACACACTTTAATGAAATAGAACAAGGTTCACTTTTTTTTTTTTCCTGTTGACTCAATCACGCTAACTGATTTTACAGTAAGTGTTTCAGTGATCCTGCTACGTGACAAATTGTCCCAGAATGTAATGGCTTAAAACAATAATCATTTATTGTTGGTCATAGTTTCTATGGCCATGAAATTTGGGAACAGCTTAACTAGGTTGTTCTGGCTCAAAGTAATGTCGGAGGCTTTGAAGCTAAATGGTGCCTGGGCCTGGAGTGAACTTCATGCCTCCTTCCCGCACAAACCTGGCGTCCGTTCTGGGAAGACTAGACAGCTCGGCAGCTGGGAGTGCTTTGCCCCTCTCTATGTCAGCATAATCTGATAAAATGGTTTCTCCTGGATGGCAGTTTCAGGGTAAACTTCCTCCCTGATGGCTCAGGGCTCCAAAACTCCCTCTCCTAAGGATGGAAAAGATAGAATCTATATCGCTGTTAGGACCGAGAATAAGACAACAGAAAGCATCATTTCTGCTGGACTCCATCAAGCAAAACAGTCAACAAAATCCCACTGAAGCTCAAGGGAAAATGAGATGAGCCAGTTCTTGCCATACAGTGGCAAGGTTCTAGAAGAATACAGACCTGGAGGGGAGTTTTTTTGTGGAGGGTGTAGCTATATTTCAGAAATACAGTCTCTCACAGGCCAAACCTATCCTTTTCATTCATTTGAGTTTTGAATATCAGTTTACAGATAAAATGTAGAAGGTAGTAGCAAATTTTATACACCTGAAAATTAAAACAGTTATATTTCGGACATAGCAAAGTGATGTAGAAGTATGGCTACAATAATCCTTTGGAGATTTTTGTTTGTTTTCTTGGTGGTTTGTTATGACTCTAGCTGGTCTAGAACCTGCAATGTAGACCAGGCTGGCCTCAAACTCTATCTCTGGAGTGCTGGGATTCAAGGCAGCACCACCACACCCAGCTATTCTTTTGGTTTCTGTTGGCTTCCACCTCTGGAATGCCAGTATTACAGTCATGTACCATACCACACCTCAGTTCTGGGAATTGAACACAGGGCTTTTTGTATGCTAGGTAGGCACCAACAGAATGACATCTCCAACATCCTTTTTATGTTTTCCCTTCCTTCCTTTATTGAACAAGTATTTGCTGAATGTCTGTTGTGTGCCACAGATTCTTATAGATCTTACAAATACACACACATACACACATATGCATGCATGCGCAACAGGAAATTACCCATTACCTGTAGCCTTACCAACCCTAATAACCTGTATTTTATGTCTTATAAGCTAAGGGGAAACCAACAGTTTAAATGTAAGTATGTATACAGATACAGGTGATAGATATGGATACATTACACCTGTAAATAGATGTACATGCCACAGACTTAGGATATTAGCACACAGAACAAAGAGACTGAAAAGTCTACAGTGGCCATCTAGGAGCTGAGAGACAGGGAAGTCAACAGTGTGACATCTGAGAACACAGAAGCCTCCAACAGAGGAAGGCAAGGGGTATAAAGCTGAGGGAAAAGAGCCCTTCAAGTGTCAGAGCCTAAACGTGGAAGAACCTGGAATCTGAGGGTCAGAAGCAAGAGAAATGTGCTCTGTTGCAGAAGGAAGGACCAGATGGCATCTTCCTCCTGCCTTCCTGTCCTCTCTGGTCCCTCAGCTGACTGAAGGATGGCTCTTCCTCACTCAGTTTGCTGACCTACCTGTCAAGCTTCTTTGAAACATCCTCACCGAAGTCTGTTTTACCATTTTCCTGTCACCCCTCATTATACTGAAGGGGACACCCAAAATTAACCGTTACAATAAATACACTGAGATGGTCATGCTTCATAATGGAATATGTACACTCTGTCATTATGTATACATGTGCACTTTTAGCAAATGAAGAATCTAAAGAATTTGGGGGAAAAAAGTGTGGTGGTTTGAATGAGAATGTCCCCACAGGCTCGGGTATTTGACACTTGGTCTCCAGCTGGGGGCGCTGTTTGGGTAGGTAGTGCAGCCTTGCTAGAGGAAGTCATCTCTGGGAGTGGCTTTTAAGAGTTCATAGCCTTGCTCTCTCTACTCCATGTTTGTCTGTTTCCTGTTCCTGCCACCGTACCCTCTGCTTGCTGACTTGTGTCCCCGCCATAAAGGACTCTAATCCCCTGGGAACCATAAACCAAAGCAAACCCTCTCATAAGTTGCTTTTGAGCATGGTATTTTATAACATCAGTTGAAATATTAACTAATACAGGAAGCCAATAAGTGGCTCATAAAAGTCTATTATACATATCAAGGAAGAGATATCCAAACTGTAAAAAAAAAAAAAAAATGGTCATGAGATTTGAACAGACATTACACAGATTGTGGGGGGAGCAAATGTTCAATAAATATATGAGATGATGTTCAGCATTGTAATGTACCAGAGAAATGCACATTAAATGCACCTCTACACAAAAGGGCTAGAAAGGCTGACAAAGTAGAGACCAGCATCAGATTTATCTGGTTGTAGAAAGAAAGGAAACCTCACACTCAGTTGGTGACATTATGGGTGAAAGCCGATAGCTAGCAGAACCACCTTGGAAAACAGAGTAAGCCACCTGCTTCCCTTTTAACCTTCAATTCTCCTCTCCCAAATATGTATGTACAGGTATACCATAGACATGTTAAGACATTTATGGAAACAATAAGCGCTCTGGATAGAACCAACAGCTGATGCTGTTGTGTACTAGGAATTTGAAACATTCTGCCCTGAAGGAAGGTCTTGAAGGCTTAAGAAGTTCTAAAGAGAGGCCATTAAAATTCAGGAGATGGAGAAGTTAGAAGTCTCAGGAAGTCCCTGACTCTGGCTGTCTTTCTGGTCCTTCCGTCACCAAGGTTATACAAGCAATAAGGATTGCTGGGGTGAAGAGATTCTCCACCTGCCAGCTACCTGACAATCTTGGAGAGACCTTCAGGGTTCCAGCTTACATGAGTCATCATTTCTGCTGGGGTAGACTTTCAGTAATGAAGTTGCTTTGACTCGTCCATGATCCTGTAAGAAATCCATTACCTGCACTTCCCAGTTCCCACATCAGAACAAAGCAGGTGCGATTACTTGCCTATAATTCCTGCACTCAGGAGGCAAATGCAAAGGATCCCCAGAGCAAACTGGCTCAAATCAGTGAGCTCTGGGTTGAAGTAAGGAGACCCTGACTTGATACATGAGTTGGGCAGAGTTTGGGGGAGACATCTGATGTCAACTTCTAGCCTCCCTGTGTACTAACGCCTGCACACACACTTGCTCCCACACATATGTGGATGCACATACACACACATGCACCTCTCTCTCTCTCTCTCTCTCTCTCTCTCTCTCACACACACACACACACACACACACACTTATGCAAAAAGAAGGAAAAACTAAATAAGTGGTTCGTTATAATAACAACATGTGTTATGAGTTCTTTTTAAAAAATCACTTTATTGTAATAAACTCACAAATGAAAACAACACACAGCTCGATTAAGACACGCACTCAAATGCCTGCCCAGTCTCAAACTTTCGACCTCAGCGAGCTTACATATGGTTAGAAAGGCCGTGCTGAAGCCATGGAGCCCATTTACAGCTTTACACTTTCACCGCCGGCTTCATTTTTATGGGCTTATCCACCATAAACAAGGGGAAATTATGACAGAGTTGAAACTAGAGAACCAGCTAGCTTCCCATCCTCTTTCGCAGCTCATGTGTCACCTGCCACATTCCATCCTTCTTCATCACCTCATCCCCCTTTTCTTGGTGTCTGCAAGTTACACTACACTACAGCTGCTTACATCTAAACATGTATACAGCATATGAAGAAAGAAAATGCATTTTTGTTTGTTTTGCTTTGTTTCTTGAGTTTGGCTGACCTCACTTAATATTTTACATGCTAAGCCCATCAATTTTCCTATGTTTTGTGATTTCATTTTCTTTACAGCCAAATACTATTCCATTTTGTAGATGGGTCCAGAGAGCTCTGCACAACAACTTTTCACAAAAATGATCGCTTATCAAAATACTGCTTCTTTTCCACGCATCCTTAACAAATGATGGTGAAAAGATTACAGCTAAGATAATTTGCTGAGACAGCCACTATAAAATATAGACAAGTTTTACATGAGTATGTTGCTATTGTCCTGCCTAGAGTGAGTTCTTTTCCAAATTAAAATCTGTGAGTGAAAAGCTGCATGACAATAAGCCTTACCCTAATTAACCACAGTCAGCAGGTCAGCAGGCATGGTCAGGCAGTGGAGACAGTGGAGTGCATGCTACCCACCACCCGCTGCGTGCTTCTTTATAGTTGTTCAGAAGACAATGGAAGCCTCTCCTTCCTCTGTGCCCTGCTCCTCTTTCTTCTTCTCTTCCTTCCTCCTCTTATCTTCCTTTTCTTCTTCCTCAAGCTTCTCCTCCTGCTCCTCTTCTTCTTTTCCTTCCTCCTCTCTCCTCCCATTTCCCTCCCATTCCTCCCTCTCCCTTCTCTATGATGCTATAAATCAAGCCCAGGGTTTCAAACATGCTGAGCAAGCCCTCTACTACTGAACAACACCCCTAGCCCCTTATTATTTTATTTTATATTTCAAAGTTGGGGGTTGAACCCAGAGTTTAACTTCTTTTGTTTTAAACGACAAAAAAAAATTGTATCAAATGATATATTTATTATGTTACCATATTTCATTTTAGACTCTAAAACTTCAAGGATTTTTAATGTTGGAAATGTGTTCATATTTCATCCAAAAAAAAAACCCAAGATGCCTCTGGGGAAGAGAAATGAATAGAACAAGCTCAGGCCCAGAGGTGCCTCATTTAAAAAAGGAAACCATAAAATAAGGTACTATGTAGACACAATTAAAGTGTGTCTTCATTATTTAAAGTAAATAATATTTCACAGCAGAATGCAGGGGACAAAACAAGATCTTGAATGTGTAACAGAAAACTAGATGGCAAGGATTGGGACATCAATATTTTCTAAAATAAAAGCATTTTCCTTACTCCTCTCCCATGAGAGAGACGGTTTATGCCAAGTCTGGTGGAGGGACACTATTCTGGTTTTGTACAAACACTCTTTGAAGGGCAATGAATGAGCATGCCAATGGAGTGGACTTTATAACAGCGCAGGAGACCAATAGGTTAAATCAACATTTGCTCAGTTGGGGCCAGGCTGTTGCTGCCTGCGCAGTAATGGAGCAGCTGCTAAGTCAATAGGTCAAAGCAATTGACCAGTAATGGTGGAGAACAAGCCTATGCACGCTGCCCTTTGGCTCCCAGGGCCCAGCCCAAACAAATTCAAGACCTGTACTCTGAACCTCCTTATTCCTGGGTCATGCTAGAGAGGGGAGCAGTGGCCTTGCCTGCACTCAACCTGGAAGCCGTCATCCAGCAAAGGCGACTTTGCAAAAAGCATCCATTTTCTGGAGGCGACAATTACACAAGTGCATCCAAGGGGCATAACTCGGGGTCTTGGGGAAGATCACCTTGAGAGAATTAATACGAGATGGCGTGGCTTCTGTCTAGTTTCCCTCTCAACGTTCTGAAGTCATGCCCGTTTACCCCCATGGTGACAAGCTCTTGGAAGCTGCTTTTGCTAAGAACCATAGACCTTTCTCTTGTGCCCATGAGGTAATAGTGAGCAGGGTGAAAGCCCAGCATCTCTGCCTTCATTTTGCAGCTGCCACCTTCATGTCGGGTCAGCTTCGTGCCTTTGCACACAGCATGTTCTTCGCTCATAGAGTGTCTTTAAGAAAACTGCCCGTATATAACCCATCCCGTTCCCCTTCAAAACTGAAAGTCTAAACAGTAACTGAGATCTCTTACTATTTTTTATAAAAAATACTTTTTATAACGAGCTGTTTCAGAATCTCCAAAAGGCATCTAAACACTTCTAATAATTGTCCTAAACATGCAGTCACCTTGAATCCCATGCACAAAAAGCCTTGAAGGGCAGACCCCTTCAGAGGATGGCCATCTCAACCTGAGAAGCAAGAGGACATTTTCAATTAGAACTGAGACAATTATCAGTCACATCTTGACCATATTGCTAAATTATGCATATTTTCCCTATTGCCCCAATTCTTATTCATCAACTCCATATCCTGAAGATGAATCTGAGGGTTACTGAACCCCTGTATCTGTTCCTGTTCCAGTGTGGCCTCATTAATTGCTCATTGATTAAATCTGCTTTATCTACCTTCCATGGTTACTCCTCTATCGGGGCTTTGGGATGAGTGATCAAGGTGTCCATTGGAACTCCTGGAGACTGTGTTTTGTCCTAAATTCTATTACATAGCCTTTCGGTAGAGGGTGGGATAACTTGGGAACCTCTTGTATATCCCTTGTGGGAACTCAAGAGTTCCCATAACATTAAAGACAAAATCAGGTGCAATAAAATGAGGTTTCTTTCTTCCCTCTCCACATCAGTTCCTTTTTATTCTATAGTCAAATCAGGCTGGAGAAAGAAAAAACCGGATTGCTATTGAGTCAATAAACCCTCGGTTAGCTGTATACCTCCCACCAGTGGTCTGACTGGTAGGTCAGTGTTGTATGCTACATGTTGCTAATGTCACCTACCACCACCAGAATAAACAACCTTTTACAGAAGCCCCTCTCTACTTCCCAACTTCAGATAACTGTGAAGTAAGCTTCTTTGCTAAGGGGTAAAAGAGGATTCTTCACTCAAGATGTTGTTGGGGTCAAAAAATCACTTGGTTCTCTGCAGTAGGAGTATAAGGCAGAGCTGGGGGTGGTAATGTGTGTAGAAGGGGGATCACCCATTACACAGTTGACAGGCATCAGGTGAAGCACATAGCAATCCTCCTGGGCTGCACAGTGAGTCACCTGGGCAGCTGGGTGAGACCTCATAGGTAAATCCTTTCCGGGTAGTCCCACATGGTGTCAAGCCAAAGAACTGATTCGTAGAGGTGTCTTGACTCGGGGAGCTTGGGGACCACTGGCTTGGAAGGAAGGAAAGAAGGAAAGAAGGAAGGAAGGAAGGAAGGAAGGAAGGAAGGAAGGAAGGAAGGGTACATGGTTGGATGGATGAATGATGGATGGATGGATGGATGGATGGATGGATGGATGGATGGATGGATGGATGGACATCTAGAATGAAAAGCCTCAAGCATGTAAGTAACAGTGACTTAGAGACATAGCGTGATGACAAAGTCATGGTATCCTTGCCATAATTATACTCTATTGCCTGTTTATGGCTGTAATAACAAAAGGTCAGGGAAGACCAGTGGAGACCCGGGTGTGTGTATTGAACCAAGATGGAACCACCAATGCTGGTGGAAAGTTGGTTGTACTTTTAAATTTTAATTTTACATCTTTTTTTATTATAGATTAATTTTATATATTCAAAAATTTATATATATATGTATTATAGAATTCACATATATCCTTCTCCTAGTTTAATCTGTGACTAACACCTTAGATGGGAATAAGACACTTCTTTTAACTTTTTGATGACTTACTTGCTTTTGAGCCAGAGTCTCGCTATCCAGCTTCCACTGATACTGAGGTTACTCTACAGTCCAGGCTAGTCTTGAATTCATGGCCCTCCTTCTTCACCTTCCTGGATGCTGGGGTTACGGGTGTGCACCACAGTGCGCTGCCACTTACCACAGTTATTGAGCCAATTTTGATGCATTTATGTAAACTGATTCTAGTCGCTCAGATCCTTTGTTTCTACCTCATATCCACTTTTTATCCAGGGTTCCACACTACGGTTAGTTGTCATCTGTCTTTGGACTTTTTTTTTTTTGGCTGTGACACTTTCTCAAACTTTTCTTGTTTTTTTTTTTTTTAGTTATTAGAAAGGTCAGGTTTATAGCCCAGGTAGTACGGACTCTCAGAGAGAGTATGTTGAGGTAAATGGTGGTGGGTGTCACATAAACAGAGGTGAAGGCCTTTTCCTGGAAATACAAGCATAAATTTCAGGGAAACTGATTTCAAGCCATCAAAGAGAGCTTCCCCCGGGTTTTATCAGCTCCCCAGACTATGGTGCTATATTAGAACCAATAGGAGGTCTGGATCAGCTGGTGTGTGTCCCTAAACTCTGCCCCCTTTCAGTCTTCCACCTCTTCACTTCCTGCAGCTGGCCTTGGCTCGCATGGTGACGTCGCCGCAGGCCCCAAGCTATGAGTCCACTGACTGTAGTATTGGCAATGGTAAGGTAGCTTGTAGAATGTCCTTCAGTTGGGATGTGATTGGCTTTTTTTCTCAGGTATGTTTTGTGAGGAAGACCAGAGAGACCAAGCATCTTCCCATCACATCATAACCGAGCTGCGCACAGGCAGTTAACACGTGATGGTTCATCTTCATTGTCAGCTGGGTCTGGAATCTCCGCAGAGATACCCCTATGTGTTGTCTGTGACTGTGTTTCCAGAGAGAGGCTTGACTGAAGAGGGAAGACCAATCCTGAACAGGGCAGTCATCCCGTGGGCTGGACGCCAGACTGAATGAAAAGCAGTACTCAGCTCCCTGCTTCCTGGCTGCAGGTGCGCTGTGACCAGCTGCCTCATGCCCCTGCTGCCCCTGCTGCCACAGCTAAAGCCATCCTCAACACCACAACTTCCCCACCACGAAGGGCTCTACCCTCACACTGCGAGCCAAAATAACTCTTCCTCCTTAAGTCGATTGCCAGACATTTTTGTCACGACTTTGAGAAAAGAACTCAGGCACACTCAGAAGGCCATTCTTCCTACTAGAGAGGGGAGACGAAACCCTTGGAAAAGGTCCGTTTAGTTCATTCTAGCACCAAGTCAAATTCCATGGCCACATCTACTACCTTATTCAATGAAACCCTAGTGGGAAATGAACTATGCTCAGGACACATGAGCCTTCAAAGAGCAATAGAACAGCCACCAGTCCACACAGAGAGAGCACAGACTCCGGGTGGCAGTTTTGTCTTTCACTCCTTGTTGCTCCACACACTCCAGATTTGATGTCAGTATTGTCAGTATATATAAGTGTGGTTAATGTGTCTGTCCTCTAAATAGTGTCTGGTTGAAGGGCATCTCCACCAACCAGGACCTCTGGAAATCAGATCCTCAGAAGGAGACTACGTGCAGGATGCTTGCTGTAACGTAGGAGCTGTTAAGATCAAGACTTACATGGCAGGACACAAACAAGACAGAAGGAGAAGCCCAACTACAGCCTGTGCAGTTATAACAGAGGCCTCATCCAATCGCGACTAAGTTTTGAATCCAGGTGATTCCTCAAAGATAACTGTGAGGAGAATTAGGGGAAGCCAAACCTTCGTACATCTGCACTGACCAGTCGTTAAACGAAGGCCGTGTTCAGGGAAGACATAATTTTGGCCAAAGCAGCTTGTTTAAAACGCAGGAAGCTCTGAGAGTGGGAGGCTCCAGCGAAGTCTTTGTTGACAACATTCCCAGCACTGAGAAGAATAAATCTGAGCCCAGGTCTAAGTGATGCCCTACGTGATGTCCCCCACTGCTTGCTTGCAAAGATAAAAATCTATTTGTCAACATTTTTTGAGCACCCAGTGGATTAAGCAGATAAAAGGTAACTAGGTTGGCTCCCGGAATTATCTTTCTGGCAGGAAACAAACATAGAACACAGGCAAAGCTTAAGGCAAAAAAGCAGCCCTGAGTCCTAGAAAGGATTGTGCAAGAGCAAGCATTGGGCAATGAACTCCCAGGTCGCATGTAAGAAAGAGCTGACGTGTGCTCCCTCTCGTTGGGGAAACTGGCCCTGGGCAAAATTGTGAAACAAAGTTGGGCCATTTCCTCCTTTTTGCAGCACTCAGTACTCTTCAGAGTGCTGTTGTTTAGGAACCACGGCTGCTCTGAGAGTCACAGCAGGGACAACTCTCAGGCTGGCTCCCAGACCCTTTCCTCAGGTGAATGTTACCCCAGCAGAGATACCGAGGGCTCCTGCCTCTGGCCTATAGCCAACAGGGGAGACAGGGCTTGCTTGCCACTTTCTTGGAAGCCTGCAGTCTCTACATCAGGGCCAGCTTCTCCTGTCTGTATTCTAGACCTGGTATAAGAAATTACCCTAAACTACGCTGCTTTAAAAACAACAGTAGTGGACTCTTTCATAGCCTTAGACGTATCCTACACTCTCTATCAACTCCAGTTGATATTCCTTGGCTTATGGATGTAGTCTATGCCCCAGCACCCCATAGCTTCTTGTCTTATGACCATTATCCTTCCTCCCCACCTTTGTTATTTTTATTTTGTGTGTCTATTCATGGTTTTTGTGGGGGGTGTATGTGTGTGCATGTGCACGCATACATGTGTGCTTTCGGGTGGGTACGGAGGCCAAAGGCTAATGTCAGGTGTCTTCCATCACTCTCGTCTTTACTTCTTGAGACAGAGTCTCTGACTGGACCTAGACCTCCCTGACATGACTAAATGACAAACCTCAGGGATCCTCTTCTCCCTGCTCCCCCACAACCACCTGCACTGGGGTCACAGGAGCGGGCCACCAAACCTGGCTTCTCATGTGGTCGCTGGGGATCTGAACTCAAGCACTTCTCCATCTCTCCCACCCCCCTTTCCCGTCAGCTCATCAATGAGCCCCAGCCTCCTCTGGAATGACGTCATCTTAATTTAGTTACAACTGCAAAGACCCTGTTTCCAAATACGATCATCTTTGCAGGTGCCAGGTATCAGGAGTTGTTGAAAGCACATTTCAACTCATAAAACCGTTGCTAAGGTTACGAAGGTGCCTGTTGCTAACCACAACTAAAGTTAGGATGCCCACTCTCATTAATTAACATACGCTAGCGAAAGACATCTTGACAATTTTCTTAGATCCTCTCAGCAGAATTCTGTCTCCATCCTTGAAAAAAAAATACTAGGAGAAAAACAGGAACCACGTGGGAGGCTTTGCAAGGCCTTGTGTAAACAGATGCCGAGGATAACTCATCACACGTGAGAGGAGAGAGGGGCGCCACGGAGACAAAGGTGAAGCTCCCAGCTTCCCTAGGACCAAGTCCACTGACTTATTGCATTGATTAAACAAATTACATTGCTAATGTGCCAAGGCTTAAATTTGACTCAGGTTCATTATTTCTAGATTATATTTTGGTGGTCTTGTCAGAGGCCACACAAAACCCACACAGCTACTGGTTAAAGAAAGCCAGGTCTCCCCCTATGGTATTGGGTTGAGGAGGGCTCTGTATGGATGGGACGCCCATCCGTTTCTAAGCCAACATGGCTTTAAGATCAGCTTTGATCCTTTTATTCCATTCTTGACTAGCAATGACGATGAGCTACTGTGACACTCCTGTCACCCGTGTGTTAATAACAATCACTGTGAGACTCTAGGGGCTGCTGAGGGGGAGATGGAAACTGCAAGAAATTAAAAAAAAAAAACTGAAAGAAAAGATTTTTGTGAAAGCTCTGTAATTTCCTGTGCGATTTTAAGCTGGTTTAACTGATTTCTTAAAAGGTCTTTGAAAGAATAAAGAAAAGGAAAAAGAAAAAAAAAGGGAAGGGGTCGGGAGCTCTGTTCTAAAAGGAAATCATGGTTGTGGGAATCCGAGGCATGAACCTATTAGCACTAAGAGATCCTGCGAGCGCTAGGATGCTGACAGGCGTGAGGAGGCTCCTCGCTGTCCTGAAAGGGAGTAATAGAACAAAACCAAGCCCACGGGGAGACATAGAGCAGCCAGCCAGCTGTGCGCCATTCCTGCTCAGAAACCTCCTGCAGGTTAACCAGACTTGAGCCCCGCTCCATCCCATACAGTGGAAATGAGCTGACATTTCCTAGTGCAGCGTCACGGCTAGAGAGTCAGTCTCAGTTCCGATACTGCTCAGACCTTGGACCCAGGAATTGCCAAGTGTCCCCGAAGCTGGTTCCTCCATCTTTAAGATGAGGCATATGTTCTTACGGAGTTTCTGGAGGGAGCAAGTGTGAGAGACTATGTAGAATGTTTGCAGTGTTTGGTGTTAGAGATGTAATTTCCTGTTCCCACTGGGTGGGAGGTAAAGCGCCTCAGAATCCGAGCCATCTCTAGCTGTTAGATCTCTGAGCCCACTCAGTGGCATGTCTACCTCCAGGAGGCTTGGCTTCCTCCAGCACCACTGGCTGTGGCCTTGTGCATCTGAGGACTTTGAGTAGGCTGGTTAAACTACGTGTGTGTGTGTGTGGAGGGGGTCCTCGCCCATGGGTGCTGGGTTCCTCTTGTTCTCTTGTTCTTATAGGTGATAAGTAAAACCCTAGCACAGTTCCAGAAGTGACAGACTGCAGTGTGACAAGATCACAAGGATGGAGCTTAGCACTCAACATGAGAGTGAAAGCAAACCAGACGAATGTGTGAAGGAGGAGAAGATGCCTTTGACTTATGTCTATTTAAGCTTCCTCAGTGGTGATGCAGGGTAAAAGGGAACTCAGATCTCCAAGGAGACACAGGGTGCAGATACCCTCACATAAGGCACTGCCTACCAAAATAGTAAACTCAACTCAGCACTTCTCGGGGATATTTGAGTCCCAAGGAAGCAAGAAAAGACAGTATATACATCTGGGGGGCTGACAGTGACCTTTGGAAGGCTTCCCTACTTCTGGTTTGAACTCCCCAGAAGGCCCATCCATTTCACCTAAAAGATCTGGAGCTTGGTTTCAAGATTCCTGGACACCTATGTGCATGGAAGCTAATTTCAAGATTCCTGGACACCTATGTGCATGGAAGCTAAGGCCTCCACAACAGGTCAGGACAAGTGCAGGCATGTAAGCTGTTTAAACTCCTGTTTTTGACTCCAGAAAGTAATCTATTGTTAGCAGCCCTTCTTCTCCTGCAGCTGACAGTCTTTTCACACCCACACAGAGGCACACCGGAGTGCAAACTGACCTTTACCCCTGCTCTGCCCCTGGCGCGTTTACTTTGGCCAGTCCTTCTCTGCCTTGGCTATTGTTGTTGGTTAAAAATCAACTGTAAGGAGACCCTAGCATCAGGCCAGCCTTACCAGCCTGTCCAACCTTTGACATTGCAAACCGGCATCACCATCTAAAGAATTTACCCTTGTGAACTAGGAAGTCAAGTTCCCGTTCCCCCTCCCCCCAAAAATAACTAAAAACACAAAACAACAACAAAAACCCTTATGATGGTTTACATTTACAATGTTGTTTTAGGTCGTATTCATAGCTATTGTCAGCTGCATGCAGGAGAGGTGGGGGTAAGAATTGGGAGTAGGGGTTTTCTTTCTTTAAAAAAAAGTTGTAATTTTAATATTGTGTATATGTGTACATGCATGTGTGTGTGTGTGTGTGTATGTGTGTGTACTTTTGAATGTAGGTGACCATGGAGGTCAGACAAGGACATTAAACAGATCTTCTAGGGCTGCAGTTGTGAGTCACCAGAAGAAGGTGCTAGAAACCAAAGTAAGATTCTCGGAAGAGCAACCATCCTCTAAACCTCTGGGCCATGCCTGTACCCCCAGACAGGGCCCCTTTTAAGCTCTCAGATTATTAAACTGTCAGTCAAGGTTGAGATTCACTGACTTACAGACTAAACTGGAGCATAATGGCAAAAATTGGATTTTTGAGATTGCTGTTGGCCAATTCCTGGAACACCCAGTTGGGAACCATAGTGGCTGGATTAGTTAACAAGAACCACACAACAAAAAGACACAGGTTGGGTGGCTTCGGTAACAGATTTTTCTTTCTTAAAATTCTGAGGGCTAGAAATTTCAGAATCAAGAAGGCAGGGTGGTTGGGTTCAGGTGAGGGTTCACTTCCGGGCTTGTAGATGCCCATTTTCTTACCATGACCTTCTCTCTTCACTTCTGGAGTGTGTGTGTGTGTGTGTGTGTGTGTGTGTGTGTG